>NC_136164.1:3208465-3264446 GCF_965212315.1 Lampetra planeri
ATTCTGATCACAGGCAGGAAAGCTGCGTTGTAACCGCACCGGCTCCGCACTCTTGACCTCCCTCTGTCAGGTCCATGACTCAAGCTCACTCCAATCCATCTTTAAGGTCCATGACTCAAGCTTTCTGAGCCTGGCTCCCCCCCCCCTGTCTTGAGAGCCACTTTATGTGTTTAGTTTGTTGTCCCCCCCCCCCCGCCTCACATCATATGAGCACGGTTTTCCTACGTACGGTGCAGAAAGACGTTCAACATACATACACACAGAGATGACAACACTACGCTCGGCGCTGTGACGAGGAAGCAAAGTGGAGTTAACTTCCCCTCGTGTTTCTCAACTGTATCGCCATCGCCGGACACATTGTACGTGGGGGCCACCACACAGCCAATGTACAATGAGATGGACATTTCAGCTTAGCCTTACACGACAAGATGACTCTTGACCTAAAGCTTTCGTGACTGCAGGAATTCATATTATTTGGGTGTTTCGGTGAAGCCACGTAGAACGACTTTGATATTTTCCTATCTACGTGGCTTTACCGAAGACCCAAAGAGCAAGATGAATTGTTGGGGCAAGCGCTGTTCGCGAGCAGCAGCACCTACGGAGGCCGGCACACGAGGGGGCGGGTGGCCAGCACCATGAAATATGTAAATGTGGCAGCCAACACGGCTAGAGAAGACTGGCTCATGCGGAGATGGAGATGGATTGGTGCGCTGTGAGAGACAGAGACGAAGTGCCTTTCCAGCAGTGGATTTATTGCTACTTTAGCTGCTGATGATATTTTTTTTCGGGATATATTGTTTATTCATCTGCATAATTACATACACCTTACACGCAGAAATACACTCGCACATACAAGTACATGTACCTACACAAATACACACAAAGATTACCCGTATAGCCTGCAGCGGACTGTTTGGGCAAGTGCGAATAGCACCAATTAAAGCCGGCACGGCACACGAGGGGGTCAGCGGCCAGCACCACGCTCGTACAAACACACACAGACACACGTGTATACACAGCCTTAATACGTGCTGCTGTTACACGAGCAATCTTTAAAGCAGCCCAAACGTAGACAAAGGTTGCCGGTCATGGTGCTAGCAACACAACCAGGGTGGTGTGGACTTGAGAACCATGATGCATTTTTGCCCGTCTTCCCAAAGCTGATGCATTTAAGGCCGACTAGAGCTAGGGGAGGCCCACAAATCAGTTCAGACATCGCTCACCACTGAATATTTTCCATGGCCAGTTCGGAAATGGAACTGAACCCAAGTTGCCGGGTTTGTGGCGCAGTGCGCTAACCACTGCGTCCGCCCGCACATGCACACACACACACTAAGATCCCCCGTGTCGCCTCCAACAGACTGTTGGGGCAAGTGCTGTTAGCGAGCAGCACCGATGAAGGCTGGCTCGGCTCAAGAAGAGGTGGGTGGCCAGCCACCACTCCCAGCCGCCTTTGTCTCACCAGTGGCGATGTTTACACACCGCACCAGGTACTCATTTGAGGCCGAGTCGACCTAGGCGAGGTCCAGAACCGATTCAGATAATCGTCACCGGTGTTGGTCGCCACGAGCGGGAATCGAACTCGGGTGGCGGGGTTCGTTACGCAGGGCGCTAACCGCTAGCCACGCACACACAATTCACGGAACACAACAGACCGCAAAACTTGTGCAAGGCTGCGCTTAAAGTCTCCCCCAGGCAGTGCTGGAAATGCAAAAATGTCTACTTATGGGTGCCAGCAATCCCACCCAGACCACTTGTATAGAGCGCCAAGACTCGTCTCTACGTTATAGCAGGCACCACTGGGCACAGCAACGTCAATCTACAACTCTCACGACGGGAGCCAGCAAACCCATAGACCAATTCCCGAAACTGGGATTTTAAAAGTGTCGTGGCAGCAATACTTTAATTGCGCTTACGATTTGCAAACTCAGCAGTTGCCCATATATAGACAAAGATCTCCCGTGTAGCCTAAACAGACTGTAGGAGCAAGTGCTGTTAGCGAGTAGCACCTATGAAGGCCGGCACGGCACACGAGGGGGTGGGTGGCCAGCACCACGCCCGGCCGCCTTTGTCTCCCTAGTGGCGATGTTTACACACCGCACCAGGTACTCATTTGAGGCTGAGTCGACCTAGGGGAGGCCCGTGGCCGGTTCAGATAAGTCACTGGTGATGGCCGTGAACGGGAATCGAACTCGTGTCGCTGAGTTCGTAGCGCAGCACGCTAACCGTTACACTATACGTCCACATATACATTAAATTACATACTTTTATAATGTACATTTTACGTCTAAAACACGTACACATTATCACCGTACATATAGAAACATATTCGCCACTGATGATATCCGTGGCCGGGAATGTAACTCGCCGGGTTCCTAGCGCAGTGCAATAGACTGCCACAATCTCAAACGCAATATTGACACACGCACACAAAGATCCCCCGTGTAGCCTTAATCCTGAACAGATTGCTGGGGCAAGCGCTGTGAGCCAGAAGCACCTATGAAGGCCGGCACGGCACACGTGGGGGGATAGGTGGCCAGCACCACGCCCGGCCGCCTTTGTCTCCCCAGTGGTAATGTTTACACAGCACACCAGGTACTCGTTTGAGGCCAAGTCGACCTAGAGGAGGCCCAGGACCGGTTAAGATCATCGCCACCGGTGTTGGCCGTGAGCGGGAATCGACCTCGCACCTTTGCCGGGATCGTAGCGCAGCGCGCTAATCGCTCCCCCACCGCTCCCGACAAACAACAACAACACGGCCGCGATTCGCCACTTAGTGGCGGTGACGTCTCCACGGCGCCTGTGCCAGGCTAGGTGCACGCGCACACAAGAACATACACAGGGTCGGTGCGGGGAGGCTGGTGACGGAACGGCAGCCAGCAGTGGCGGAGATGGAGCGATGTGCAAGCGGAGATGGATGGCAGTGAGAGTGTGGGGATGACTTAAGCCAGCAGTGGAGAGATCGCGGCTGATTATATTACACACACGATTACATTATACGTCAAACACATTACATACACGTACTCCGCATACACCTAAAACATATCAACTTTGACGGCTCAAAACAATCACAAAACGTTCATACATCTCTTACGTGACGTTAAGGAGTGAAGAAAACCGAACCCCGACGAGATGCCGTGCGGCCTAGCGCCTCCAGCGGGAAAACGGTCTTCTCTCCGGGCAGCGGCGCTAGGCGAGAGAGCTGGGGGCTCGGGTCGAGGGGATTTGTCCGAAATAAAACCTAAAAACTGTCGGCGAAAATAAGCGGCGTGCATTTCTGAGGCAGGATGAAGTCCGCCGAGCCAGACATGGCTGAGATTTGTTCGAAATTCTACTTTAAAACCGGGAGAATAATCTTCACTAACAACAAATGACCGCCCCGACCGACCAAACCGCCATGACGCAGGATGACGTCAATTGGCGTCGTGAGGTCATCGCGCAATGCTGGCACGCACGATTCAAACGCGAGCAATAAACGAGGGGGTTGACGTCATTGCGCATTGCTGACAATGTGTGATGGGGGGGTGGGTCATGCGATGACGTCATCACGCATGGCTGTCATGGTGTGCTGGGGGGGGTGGGTGATGCGGTGGCGTCATCACGCAATGCTGACACGCACGGTTACATTGTCAATGCTTGGTTGGGGGGGGTATGCGATGACGTCATTACGTAATGGTCACGCGCACGGTTTCAGAGCCCAAGCTTTGCGTGCGGATGCGTGATGACGTTTATCGTGGTTACGTCATCACGCAATGCTGGCGAGTTCTGGTTTCATTGCGGGCAACGGTTTGAAGGACGGCGTCATGACGTCATCGCCCAGAGCGTGACGAGCGGGTCCGCGTGTTGACGCATTCACGCGTATTACGTAATTTTCTGTCACATGATGAGTTAAAACCCACCGCGTTGGTCCAAAACAAGTCTCTGTGCGTGTGTGGCTTGAAAAGCAACAACATAGAATATAGTTGGCGACGTTTCGGGCAATGACCCTTCTTCATGGCACCAGAAGATGTGCTATGGACGTGTTGCGAATGTATTGTGAAGGGCCGTTGCCCGAAACGTCGTCTATTGCTTTCCGTGTTAACTCCAATACCAATACCCGCCATTCGCCAAGTGACGGTGACGTCACCACGGCGCCTGTGCCAGGCTAGGTGCACTTTGTGGCTGCCACGTGGAAGTGTCGTAGGCTCGCTGCTGGCAGCAGGAGGAGGTCACGGGACAGACCCAGCGGGTGCCACGGGTCGACTGAGATGGCTGCACCACCACCTGTGCCAACTCGTTGCGTTTTATCCGCCCTGCGCTCCGCTCGTTGTTGTGAGCGTCACTCCTCTGCCCTCCGCTGTTGTTGCTGGAGGGCGACTGCCTCCAACTGCCCAGCAGCAGCGTCCTTCACGAGCCTCCTCACACACACGTGGTGGTGGTGCTGACATGGGACATGCTGAGTTGCTGCTGCCTGTGCCCGACTTGCCAACGCAGCAGCAGCGGCAGCAGGTTTGGCAGCATCGCCACAAGATGTCATGAAGCCACGAGTTGCGTGTTCCAGTCATCCGTCGACATTCTCCTGCCTCATCATCCGCGCCACTCTGGGCATGAGGATTCACAGGATGCTGAAGACTGCAGGAGGAATCCGATGAGCTATTAAGCTCTTTTTAAAGCAGATGTCCCGTACGGGCACGGGGTCAGAACGTTTACACAACAACACGACACAAACACACGATAGGCGTGCAAAGTATAGGAAAGGTAAACAAATCACTCTAAACACAAATACATTTATATTTTATTACGTAAAGCCCACCGAGCCATCAGCTGCTTTAATTCATCCGCTCGTTCACCAGGAAAGCCTCATCCGTAATCGGGTTTTTTTGGGTCTCAAGATGATTTGCGAGGAGGCTCCCTGCCAAGTTGTCGCTGCAGCTGCTGCTGCCGCTGCTGCTGCTGCTGTTGTGAAGGCGGCCGAGTGATTTGCAGCGCAACGTTCCAGCGACGTTCATCCAATCCTCCTCCTCCACCACCCGGCGACATCGCAGTGACCCAATCCGCCACGTGTCCATGGCCTGCGGTCACCAAAGGGGCCGACGAAAAAAATGTAACCGAGATATCTTGTTGATTCTTTCGGTAAAGTCACGTAGAATGGAAATAATAAAAATAAAACATAATAAAATAATTCTCACGTTTCGGCCACAACGCAAGCAGCCGACAGACCTGTTCTTCACCTGAGGACGGCTGCTTGCGTTGTGGCCGAAACGTCGTGAGAATTATTTTATTGGTTTCTTTGTATTATTTTATTATTTCCATTCTACGTGACTTTACCGAAAGAACCAAGAAGATGGAATCCCTGCAGTCACGAAAGCTTTAAATCGAAATTTAACCGAGATATCTTCTTGATTCTAGATTTGAAGATTTCGTGACTGCAAGGATTCATACTCTTAGGTTTTTTCGGTAAAGTCACGTAGGTGAAAATACAAAATAAATAATAATAGAAATAAAATAATAAATCACGTCGTTTCGGAGGCAACACAAGTCTCCGTCATCAGGTGGGACCGTCACAGCTACATTTACTGTATCAAGTGAGGCAAAATCCAAGAGACAAGCCCTTAAATACAAGTTTGATTTTTCACTTGAGACGGTAAATGTGGCTGTGACGGTCCCACCTGATGACGGAGACTTGTGTTGCCTCCGAAACGTCGTGATTTATTATTTTATTTCTATTATTATTTCTATTTTTATTATTTCTTTTTATTTTTACGTTACTTTACCGAAAAAATCTTCTGGACTAAATATATTTATAGAGAGTAAAGGTTCGGCAGCGGCGTAGATACAAAGAGGCCGAGTCATGTCAACCGTTTTGTTTTTCAAGAGGTTGGGGAGAGCAGCGATATCCTGCGATACCCTGTGTGTCAGTATCAAAGTATGAAAAATAAACAAGTCAACATGGCGCTCGCCATGCGGTCGTCCCGTCAGAACATTAAATTTGTTAAAACAAATTAAATCAAATCTGTTCTAACAAATTAAATGTTATAACATTTTTTTTAAAAAATGTTCTGACGGGACGATCATTGTCGATGAAAATTAACTGCATCCGTTTAACGCTGTGTCATCCGATACCATTATAATTATAGCAACAATAGTTTAAGAAATTTTCGCTTATCTGCGACACACAGAGTGCGCTCCCATAGAATTAGGGCACAGACTAAACAATGGAACGTATCAGTAATGATATCTGTCCACACTGCAGAACAGGGGGAGAATCACACAAACTCCACACTGCGGTTTGGCGGTGGCAACAGGCGGCTTCGTCCCTACTCCTCCAGCCGGGCGCGGCTCAACGTGCGACTCCCAGGTGCGTTTCTGCGCGCACGGCAAGGACGCAGAGCCACAAGCCAGCTCTCGCTGGGCGGCACTGACGCTCCTCGGGATGATGAAAAATTAACCAGTAAAAACTAAGTTTTTCAATATAAATCCTTTATATTCGTGGCGGCTAGAGTCCTCTCGTCCTCTGGCTTGAGATGGCTGCCACCTATGGGTCAGATGATTGCCTGCCACCATTAAGCAATTGGTAATTAAATATAAAAAAAAAATTCCTAAAAAGTGTAACATTTTGGAAACATTTTTTCACGAAAATAAATTGTCACGCACAACGAGTCTGTGTGCAAAATGTCAGCTCGATTGGATCACGGGAAGTGGGTTAAAAAACGACCGAAAGATTTGCACGGTCGTAAGCGCGCAAAGCAAGCAAGCAAGTGAACTTAATATAAAGGATTTAAAAAGACTCGTACGCGATTAAAAACAATTCACGCACCTTGGCACATAATTGAAACGCAAATTGTATTTACAAGCCAGTGTCTTTACAAGCGTTCTTTTTTTACAATAATATTAATAATAATGCATACTTTTTTCCTTCCGTAATACCTCAACAACCCCGCGACAAGCAAATGTCACCAAGTTTGTGGCTGCGTCGCTGATGATGATGACCCCCAGGAATGGAAAAACCGATATCAGCACGGACAAGGAGCACCATCGGCACCGTCGACGTCACCCTCGGGGTAACCGCGATCACCGCCACCATCACTCCGGGATGACTAAACTGAGTGACGTGCAGGCGGTCTCCCGTTGACGCCGGTTAGATACGACCACCACGGATCGATTTACCACCAAGAAACTGGATTTACGATGCACCTTCTGACACGACTCCGAACAACGCTCGAACAGAGTCAGTCTGGTTTCCGATGCGACTTGGCGCGGAGCCTTTTGTTATTCTCGAGTCTTTTTGTGGATTGTTGCCGATAAAAGCCGGTTGAATAGGGCCGAGAGAAGGAATAAAACGACATCGGCAAGTGACGAGTCGACTGCTTCTACCGCCGCTGGGAATAGAGGAGTCCGGTTTACGAGGGACGGGGTTTCCAGGAACCCATTGTGGCATCGGAAAAGCGGGGACCCGGCCTGCAATCGTATTCACATTTAAACTAAATTATATTTTCTTACCAGCCGGGCGTCGCATCATCACGGGATGAAGAATGCGTTCGGAAAATATGGCAAGAGCAGTGCCAACCAACCCTTCGCAATGTTAAACGGCCCGCGGAAGCGAATATCACAGAGTTACTTCCGAGATCCCTTTCTGATTCTTCCAAGTGGAACTCGGGTCCATACACAGTGGCGAGCGGCACTTTCCCGCTTGCTCCGCTACACGAGAGTGATCGACGTCGCGGTCAACCTTAATATTTTCATTCTCAGAACTGGACTTTAGCCAAATTCAGTGCGGAATAAAACGTGATGCGATCGGGGTTTTTGTGTGTGCAGCCGTTGGTGACCGGGGCTGAGAACATCAACTCGATGCACTTGAGAACCCAGTTTCATCAGAACCAAGCCGATGCGAGTCATCGCATCTCTGTGCGAGTCTCCAGCTCCACAGGTGAATACATGGACCTTGGTGCAAGTTACTGCTGACCCGGCCGAGACCATTAGCCCCACTACGATTGACAACCCGGTGTCATCACAAGACGACCGAAACCCGGACTGGAACCCAGGAACCCAGCGGTGCTGGCTCAGCTTCTCCGACCTCCGAGCCACCCGGCCTCCCCTCCACGTGTGAAGCCAACACCCACGGTCATCTTACGAACATACTGGCCCTCGCCATGGTAACAAGGAATTTCCATCGCTGGATTATAGTCAACAGAGGTGAGTGCCGCCCCTTTGCTAATTTGAGTCAAGACTTTTGCATGCAGTGGCCATGCCCTGGTGATGACTTATAATTTAAGTGAGCCTCACTCAAGCCCAGATCCACGACGACGGTGGCCCAGTCATGCTGATGAGCACCAATAAGAGGGAACACCAATAAAAGGTCCACCGACACATTCCATCCGGTGACCGTTTCAACCGACGGAAATGATACTACCTCCATGGAGAGGCGTGAAACTAAAATAAATATATATACAATACACCTTGATCATCAGCCAAGCTCTATACACTGGCGGATGAAGGCCTCCCAAATTCGTTGCCATAAACTTCGTGGCCTCGCGATGAGCAGATTTCACCGTTCCATCTCCATGGTGGTTGCTCTGCCGGTTGTTGTTCTCCCCCTTTGGCTGCCGCTCAATCTCTAGCCACGACCGGTGGGTATCGTCACGTCCAATCACGTGACCCCACTGTGGCTAGGAGATGTTAACTACCTCGCCTGGTATACAGGAGGTCGTCAGTTTGCGTGTGTCCCTCTCTCTCTTCATGGTCACGTAGATTTTTCTCTGGGTCCTCCGACTTTCCCCTCCACATTTAGAATCCATGTGCATTTAGAGTATTTGGATCCTGCTATAAATTGCCACAAAAGCCACTTCGTTGTGCTCGTGGGCTTTATTTTAGTTGAGTCCTTCTCAAGCCCACGTACTTTTCTTAAGTCAATGTGATGACTATATCAATTACAATATATACACACACAAAGACAAAGATGCCCCGTATAGCCTTAACAGGCTGTTGGGGAAAGTGCTGTTAGCTAATAGCAGCACCTACGAAGGCCGGCACGGCGCACGAGGGGGTGGGTGGCCAGAACTACGCCCGGCCGCCTTTATCTCCCCAGTCGCAATGTTTACACACCACACCAGGTACTTATTTGAGACCGAGTCGACCTAGGGGAGGCCCAGGACCGGTTCAGATGATCGTCACTGGTGTTGGCCGTGAGCGGGAATCAAACTCGGGTCGCCGTGTTCATAGTGTGGCGTAGCGCTGACCGCTACACTACACACAAATAAAACTCGCACACCTAAAACTTTAGAGACCATCGTAACTGTGTGGCCGATTTGGGAAGGTATTCATCCAGCGGTGATTGACAAAGCAGCTGCAATTACCTGTGGGTGTGTGTTTCTATGCGTCTCCCTGCCCCATTGGCAGCACTGAGCCAGCGATGGAAATTCCACATTCCCACGGTAGAGGCCAGTCTTTCCAAAGTACAACCACTGCTGACATCCCACAAAGCGGTCCCCCAACTCAAGACGGCCAGGGCTGCGGCACAGGCGGCGGCGTAGTCTCCGTGTTACCGACGATGCCCAATCAGCGGCGAACTTCATGTAAGGTGGCGCTCGTTACACACAAAGTTCTCACCACAAATGAACCACAATACTTTGCCGATCTCGTCAAGGAGCATAAACCATCATCACGCGAACTCCGGTCATCCTTGCAGTAGCGGCTATTGTCTAACCATCGAACAAAGACGGTCACCGCATCGCACGCTATCAGATGCACTTCTGCGGCCGTCTGGAACGCTCCTCCTGCCGATATTAGGAAGACACTGCGAGCCGCGCACGTTTAACTAGTCGAGATTGAAAACTGATTTCTTTAGAACTGTTTTTTGTTTAGTTTGTTGTCCTCCCCCCCCGCACCTCCGATTTGTGCGGTTGGCTCCGTACGGCGTGAAAAAAGTTCAATATACATACCCCGTTCTAAAACCCACAGCGGCGATATCTGAAGTGGCTACTACGCCCATCAGGACGACTTCTCAAGAGGATGGAGCGGAGGTGGGGAAGGGGGTGTTGAGACCGGTTGATCTGCAGGAGGAGGAGATCCGGACGAAGAAGAAGAAGTAGAGTTGGTTAACCCCACGCTTGCGTCTTGCAGTAGTGTAGAACCAACTTTCCGTCGCTGCCGAAACACTGCGGGGATACACAGCACAGCGTTCGGTGATACGATGGCACGTGCTACTTAAGACGGTGGCGAGATTTCGACTACCTCGCCTGGTGCACAGGAGGGCATGGGTTTGATCCCAACCCCAGGCGCCTGCTGCTGCTGCTGTATATAATTGGAGTTTGCGTCTCTCTCCCAGTGGTCGCATAGATTTGTCTCCGGGTCCTCCGGTTTTTCCCACCATATTTAGAAACACGCGTTTAGAGAATTTAGCTGCTAGAAATTTCCACGTGACAAGCCGCTTCGTTGAGCTGTCATTAGTGCTAGCCAGGTCGCTGCTGAACAAGAGGTGCACAGCTCAGAGGGCCTTACCTGATAAAATATAAAACAGTTCGTAGTTGAGTTTTATTGACCCCTTGAGAGGCCCCTGAGTGGCAAGTCCTCGCTTCACGCTTGGCGTTTACACGACACGTTTTTGCAACAACACGGTACTATCAGCAGGAAATACTTTTCGCGGAACGCCCGCTGTCATAACGCAGAACGCGCTGCGCCGTCATAACTTAGAACGAGCACCGCTACAACGTGGAATGTTCACCGTTATAACGCGGTTTCTGAGTGGTCAATGACGAACAACTTTCTTGAGCCGAGCAGCCGAGCGGTGCAGCGACATGGTAATGTGGAGCGATACGGCAGAAACGCGGTGGCCCCTCGGCTTTTTGTTACCCTTCGCCATCTCACTGCGCGGCGTGCAGAGTAGTCGTAGTAGTGACATTGTATCTCGCCAAACTTCTTGGTCGCTGTTACATCGGCGACGTGGACATTGTTCTCGCTTGACACGTCTTTCGCTCAACGCGGCACTTTTCAGAATCGCGTCCACTGCTAGCACGTTAAACGACGATTTACCGTACAACAACAGTTAACATTAGTGTTGCGCTCATGTTAGTATTAGTGCTAGTGTTACAGCTAGTGGTGGTGTTAATGCTCACGTTAGTATTAGTGCTAGTGTTACAGCTAGTGGTGGTGTTAACGCTCACGTTAAAAGCTAGGGTTAGTGTGAGTGGTAATGCGAGTATAATTGTGTGTTAGTTGCAACGCTAGTAAGATTGCTAGTGGGAGTGCTACTCCTCGTGTCAAGGTCCGAGTCAAACTGGCCCTCACCTCAAACAGAGTTCCCACATCTTGGTCTGGAGCCGGAGCAAACGACTGATTCACGTAGAGAAACTGAAGCGAGATCAACAAAACAATCAGCACAGATAATACGGGCAACACAGCACAGACTAAACAGCGCAGATTGCACGGTACAAGCTGAATGGCACAGGCTGCACAAACTGCTTTGGCCTCTGGGGCCCGGGGCTGGTGAAAGGGATGTGGGCCAGGGTAGCAAGGCCCCTGGGGACCAGGAGGTGCCCTCACCAGCGAGTCGGCGGCGTCACACTTGATGTACTTGCGCACAAACTGGATGATCCAGGCGACAGTCTTCCCCGTCTCCACGGACCACTTCTTCTGCTTCATGATGGGAGCGTCGCCCACCGCCTTCAGCAGCACGTCCACTGTGGGGGCCATGGCAGGGTGGGAGGGGGGGGTGCAGAGACAGGGGGTCGACAGTAAGCCCCTGGTGACCTTTAGTGCGGCCCCTGGTCGCCTTTAGTGTGGCCCCTGGTCGCCTTTAGTGTGGCCCCTGGTGGCCTTTAGCGAGACCCCTGGTGGCCTTTAGCGAGACCCCTGGTGACCTTTAGTGAGGCCCCTGGTGGCCTTTAGTGCGGCCCCTGGTGGCCTTTAGTGTGGCCCCTGGTGACCTTTAGTGAGGCCCCTGGTGGCCTTTAGTGTGGCCTCTGGTGACCGTTAGTGAGGCCCCTGGTGGCCTTTAGTGAGGCCCCTGGGGGTCTTTAGTGAGGCCCCTGGTGGCCTTTAGTGTGGCCCCTGGTGGCCTTTAGTGAGGCCCCTGGTGGCCTTTAGTGTGGCCCCTGGTGGCCTTTAGTGCGGCCCCTGGTGGCCTTTAGTGCGGCCCCTGGGGGTCTTTAGTGTGGCCCCTGGTGACCTTTAGTGAGGCCCCTGGTGGCCTTTAGTGAGGCCTCTGGTGACCTTTAGTGTGGCCCCTGGTGACCTTTAGTGAGCCCCCTGGTGGCCTTTAGTGAGGCCCCTGGGGGTCTTTAGTGAGGCCCCTGGTGGCCTTTAGTGCGGCCCCTGGTGGCCTTTAGTGTGGCCCCTGGTGGCCTTTAGTGAGGCCCCTGGGGGTCTTTAGTGAGGCCCCTGGTGGCCTTTAGTGTGGCCCCTGGTGGCCTTTAGTGAGGCCCCTGGGGGTCTTTAGTGAGGCCCCTGGTGGCCTTTAGTGAGGCCCCTGGTGGCCTTTAGTGCGGCCCCTGGGGGTCTTTAGTGTGGCCCCTGGTGGCCTTTAGTACGGCCCCTGGTGGCCCCTCTACAAATGAGTGAAGGACGCTGCTGGGCAGTTGGAGGCAGTCGCCCTCCAACAACAACAGAGGGCAGATAAGTGACGCTCACAACAACGAGCGGAGCGCCGGGTGCTAAAACACAGCGAGTTGGCACAGTAGGGGGCACAGGTGGTGCATCTGCCGGTCATCTCAGTCAGTCGACCCGTGCCACCTGCTGCGTCTGTCACGTGATCTCCTGCCAGCAGCGAGCCTTCAACACTTCACGTGGCAGCCACAAAGTGCACCTAGCCTGGCACAGGCGCCGAGCTGACGTCCCCGCCACGTGGTCAAGGCGGTGTTGTGTGTGGCGCGCCCAGAGACCCGAGTTGGATTCCCACTCACAGCCAACATCAGTGGCGGATTATCTGACTCGGTTCTGGGACACCTTTCACCTAGGTCGACTCAGACTCAAATGAGCACAGTACCTGGTGCGGTAAACATCGCCACGGGGGAGAGACAAAGGCGGTCAGGCGTGGTGATGGTCACCCACCCCCTCGTGTCCACTCTCCCTACCCAAAAGGGCCTCCCCTACCCAACAGGGCCTCCCCCACCACCACAACCACCTTCCCACCACCACCACTTCCACCAACACAACACCTCACCACAACCACCACCACCACAACCACCGCCACCTCCCCACCTTTCTTCCTCGCGCCCGGCAGAGGCGGAGTCGGAGTCGCCGCCACTTCGGCCGCCGCCTCGGCAGCGCCGGGCTCCGTGCTCTCGTCGGCCATGGCGAGGCCGCGTGTCGCTCGCGGCCCGCGGAGAGAGACGGCGGAGAGACAAGGAGAGAGACAGGGGAGAGAGACAGAGGAGAGAGACAGAGGAGAGAGACAGAGGAGAGACGGAGGAGAGAGACAGCGGAGAGAGACAGAGAGATACGGCGGAGGAGAGACGGAGGAGGAGAGATACGGCGGCGGAGGAGACAGAGGGAGGAGAGAGACAGAGGGAGGAGAGACGGAGGAGAGAGACAGCTGAGAGAGACAGAGGAGAGATGGCGGAGAGAGACGGAGGCGACGAGGAAGAGGTGGACAGAGTTTGGGGGTGGTTGTGAAGGGACCCCACGTGACACTAGGACCACGTGACTGGCCCGGGCAGAGACCACGTGACAGAGGGCGAGGCTCATAGAGCCAGACTAAGGCTCCCCTGGGAGTCTCAGGGTTCAGTGTTAATGAGCGAGGCTCATAGAGCCAGACTCAGGCTCCCCTGGGAGTCTCAGGGTTCAGTGTTAATGAGCGAGGCTCATGGAGCCAGACTCCGGCTCCCCTGGGAGTCTCAGGGTTCAGTGTTAATGAGTGAGGCTCATGGAGCCAGATTAAGGCTCCCCTGTGATAGTCAGGGTTCAGTGTTAATGAGTGAGGCTCATGGAGCCAGACTAAGGCTCCCCTGGGAGTCTCAGGGTTCAGTGATAATGAGCGAGGCTCATGGAGCCAGACTAAGGCTCCTCTGTGATTGTCAGGGGGGCGGGGGGGGGCTGCTGCACCCCTGGGAGGCGGTGTGGGGCGCAGGCTGCGGCGGGCAGCGACTTTGCCGCCGGGAAATCGGGGAGCAGCAGCAGCACGGGAGGGTCAGGTCGGTGAAGGGTGCGAGTGTGTAGGTGCTACACTCTAACAGCACTTGCCCCAAGTCTGAAGGCTACACGGGGAATCTTTGTCTTTGTATAGCTGGGTCGTGCAACCTGCATGCCCAGCCACTGCGTGCCCAAGGAGATTTTGTTCGGCCGGATAGACGCGACTTGACGGGCGCGGCACGGGCTGGAGAAGAGATGGGTTGGTGAGTGGTGGGTGAGTGACACGGGCTAGAGACGCGATTGAGTGGGTGACACGGGCTAGAGACGCGATTGAGTGGGTGACACGGGCTAGAGACGCGATTGAGTGGGTGACACGGGCTAGAGACGCGATTGAGTGGGTGACACGGGCTAGAGACGCGATTGAGTGGGTGACACGGGCTAGAGACGCGATTGAGTGGGTGACACGGGCTAGAGACGCGATTGAGTGGGTGACACGGGCTAGACGGGGGGACGTGCGGCTGAGTGGACTTGCTGACGAGCAGTACCGGCCTGTCACGATTGGCCTCTGTGGAGGAGGAGGCTCGTGAAGGACGCTGCTGCTGCTGCTGTTATGCAGTGCCAGGCTAGGTGCACCGTGAGGCTACTGGGCAGCTGGAGGCAGTCGCCCTCCGGCAGCGACGGAGGGCAGAAGAGCAACGCTCACAACAACGAGCGGCGCGCCAGGCGGCTAAAACGCAGCGAGTTGACACAACAGGGGGTATGCAGGTGGTGCATCGGCCACTCGTCTCAGTCAGTCGACCCATGGCACCTGCTGGGTCTGTCCCGTGACCTCCTGCCGGCGAGCGTTCGACACTTCACGTGGCCTCAACGTGGTGCACCTAGCCTGGCACAAGCGCCGTGGTGACGTCACCAGCACTTGGTGGCGAATGGCGGTTGTTGTTGTTGTGTGCGTCTTCCCCCTCACCCCCTCCCAGCTGCCATCCTCCGCCCGGCTTGCTGCACACCGCCAGCAGCACGGCGCAGACGGACTAGAAGACGCGGTGGTGGCGGTGGCACGAGATGTAACGCGTGTGCAGAGAAGACACCGCGCGCGTGTGCGCGTGTGTGTGTGTGTGCGCGTGTGTGTGTGTGTGCGCGTGTGTGTGTGGGTGTGTGTGTGTGTGGGTGTGTGTGTGCGCGTGTGTGTGTGGGTGTGTGTGTGTGTGGGTGTGTGTGGGTGTGTGTGTGCGCGTGTGTGTGTGGGTGTGTGTGCGCGTGTGTGTGTGTGTGCGCGTGTGGGTGTGTGGGTGTGTGGGTGTGTGTGTGCGCGTGTGTGTGTGCGCGTGTGTGTGTGGGTGTGTGGGTGTGTGTGTGTGCGCGTGTGTGTGTGTGTGCGCGTGTGTGTGTGTTGGTGTGTGTGTGTGGGTGTGTGTGTGGGTGTGTGTGTGCGTGGGTGTGTGTGTGCGTGGGTGTGTGTGTGGGTGGGGGTGTGCGCGCGCGTGTGTGTGTGCGCGTGTGTGTGTGGGTGTGTGGGTGTGTGTGTGTGCGCGTGTGTGTGGGTGCGCGTGTGGGTGTGTGGGTGTGCGCGTGTGTGTGTGCGCGTGTGGGTGTGTGCGCGTGTGGGTGTGGGGCAGTTGTGGAGAGAGTCACGTTCTCCATACCTGGGCAGTGTGTTCGTGACCGGCTCTGATTTACCAGCAGAGGTCTCGCTCCGAATCAGTGGAGCGGCAATATCTTTTCACTTGTTTATTAGTTTTTCTTTATTTAGCAGCTGGTGTGGTGATGCACTGTAGTCACTTTTTTCTTTCACCGACTTCATTACCCAGTGCTCACGAGGCGACGCTTCAGTGATTTTCTTCGGCCATCGAAATCATTTGTGGCGTGTGCGCTTGGAAAGCCCCACTCTGTGAAAACTATTCAACGGGGATGTTTGTGAACTAATATCTGCACAATAAAGAAACCGAACTGGGGGTTTTCCTCCCAAGATGAATGTTCATTTGTCGTTTCCTTCTACTTTCTCCTGGAAGATGCCATTGCATCATTAGTCTGCGAAACTTACTCTGGCTGTAATCTTTCAGTGGAACCATTATATTGCTTACAGTTAACGGAGTAGGGACTTTTCGAAACTGCGTGGACTTTGCAGGATTTACGACTTCGATGTCTTCTCGGGTTGCACCGTGTGTTTGCATGTCCGACGTTTCGCTCCACGTGCTGTGCGAGTTGCCGGTACGACCATCAAACAGCGGTACCTCGACAACATTGCGTTTTCCACCCCCCCCACCCCCAAATCTTAATAATGAGCGAGAGCCGTACTTGGAAACGAGCACTTGTTAATCAGTGGCTAATCATTTGGCCAGACAATTACTTCGGTGCATCTTGAAACGAAATGTCTTCAGCAATTCAATCTGAGAACACTGTGGCCAGGGTTATTAGCGAGAACCTATCACGGACACGCTCTGCTGGGGCAAACGCCTCTATAATAGCCAAGACGGCACACGTGGGGGCCAGCACCACCACGCCCGACCGCCTTTGTCTCCCCAGTGGCGATGTTTGCTACACATCACAGCAGGTACTCATTTGAGGCTGAGTCGACCTAGGGGAGGCCCATGACCGCTTCAGACAATAGTCACGGGTGATGGTGGCCGTGAGCGGGAATCGAACTCGGGTCGCCGGATTCGTAGCCCAGCGTAGCGCCAACCGCTACGCCACCGCTCCCCACACCTTCAAAAAGACAAAGATTCCCCGTATAGCCTTGGAAGACGATTGGGGCAGGTGCTGTTATCCGAACACCTATGAAGGCCACACCTTCACAAAGGCAAAGATTCCCCGTGCAGCCTGTAACAGACTGTTGGGCCAAGTGCTTTTAAGGAGCAGCACCTATGAAGGCCGGAACTGTGGCACACGAGGGGGTGGGTGGCCAACACCACGCCCGACCGCCTTTGTCTCCCCAGTGGCGATGTTTGCTACACATCACACCAGGTACTCGTTTAAGGCTGAGTCGACCTAGGGGGTGCCCAGGACCGGTTTAGATAATCTTCACTGGTGCTGGTGGTGGCCGTGAGCGGGAATCAAACTCGGGCTGCCGTGTTCGTAGCGCAGCGTAGCGCTAACCGCTGCGCCACCGCTCCCCACACGCACGCACGCACACAGGCACACACATCTCTGCAGTATATACACACACACATGCACACGTGTAAACACACACTCACACACGTAAACACATATACACATGTGCAGTGTAGAGACACGCGCATTCATGTAAACAGAGATCCCCCGTGTAGCCTTGACAGACTGCAGGGGCAAGTGCTGTTAGCGAGCACCTGTGAAGGCCGGCACGGCACACGAGGGGGTGGGTGGCCAGCACCACGCCCGGCCGCCTTTGTCTCCCCAGTGCTGATCTTCATAACGCAACAACACGCGCCCATTTAAGGCCGAGTCGACCAAGGGGATGCCCAGGACCGGTTCAGATAATCGTCACCGGTGTTTGTGTCCGTGAGCGGGAATCGAACTCGGGTCGACCGGGTCCGTAGCGTAGCGAGCCAACCAATGCACCACCGCTCCCTACAACACACACACACCACGTGACCGTTTATGGCCGAGTCGATCTAGGGGGGAAGAGAGAGCCCCTCAACTCTTGACTTAAGCGCCTCTTCATCGCCCTCTGCAGACCGACCGGAGCTTGAACAGCGAAGCTGAGCGACCTTGCGTTGTGTCTCCGCACACGACTCGACAACGACGTTGACCCAACGTTGACCCCACGTTGACCCCACGTGTTTGGCTGCTGCTGCTTCTTTATTTTCCCGCACGATGGGCCACGTCTCCGAGCTCTCGTTCGCGATGGCGGCTCGCTGCTCAGACAGAAGCTTCTTGCTCGGCGGGATGTTTAAAGTGATCTGATTGTTACCCTCCCGATGCTTTGCGCTCCTATCGCGTTTGTTGGTGGTCACGTTCTCACCCCGTGTCCCCTCCTGGACAGCTGTGAGAAAGAGCTTCATAGCTCATCGGATTCCTCCAAAATACAAAAAACAAGTTCTTATCTGTAGAGCGCTGTCGATGAGAGGGCCACGTGGTGTAAGGGAGCCAGACCCAAGGCTCGCTCATTCAACCACGAACAGCAGCAGCAGCATCATCAGCAACACACGACATCCTCAGACACAGTTTAATCCACGCAGTTTAATCCACGCAGTCAGGCACTTCAACATGATAATGGTACAGCCCCAATACATCGTAACCCAGTTTAACACGCAGTAGGCTTTCGCGACTAATATCCATAATTTTATATTTGAAGTCATCCATAATATGGGTTTCCTTTGGGTTAGATCGCGTAAATATAAACGGCTGTCCGCCTGATGATGCTAGTTGTAATTACTGGCGAAACGTCGTACTCAGATTGTAAATGTTGTGGCTTGGCTCTCCAACACACAACCGGTGTGCTGTACGAGTATACTACACTCTACACTACACTACTATATACTACATTATACACCACTATACACTAGTACTGTAATAGTATACTACACTATACACTACACTATACACTAGTGCTGTACTAGTATACTACACTATACACTACACTATACACTAGTGCTGTACTAGTATACTACACTACACACTACACTATACACTACACTATACACTGCACTACACACTAGTGCTGTACTAGTATACTACACTATACACTAGTGCTGTACTAGTATACTACACTACACACTACACTATACACTACACTATACACTACAATACACACTAGTGCTGTACTAGTATACTACACTATACACTAGTGCTGTACTAGTATACTACACTACACTATACACTACACTATACAAGTACACTATACACTACACTATACACTAGTGCTGTACTAGTATACTACACTATACACGACACTATACACTAGTGCTGTACTAGTATAATACACTATACACTACACTACTATACACTACTACACTACACACTAGTGCTGTACTAGTGACGAATTGGCCACGTTCTGTTTACGTGACAACCCTTACTAGTTGGCCGTGTCGGGTGGTGGCGGGTTTAACGACACATTTATTTATTTACACGATCTAACCCAAACTCCCCTCCCCCCCTGTATTATGGACATTATAACCCACTGATACCGCTACATATACACAGTATGCTGTACAAGGCTTAGTAGGCAAGAGCATTGGCCCGCCCGGTCCAACTTCCACGGAACCGACCGGCAGTCTTTGCAGCGAGTTCAGACTCTCAAGGGGATGCCGCTGACGTCATCGTCCCAGCATGGTCAAGTCGCCATTGGCGCTGTCCATAGAGCCACACAGAGCTACACAGAGCTACACACAGCTACACAGAGCTACACAGCTACGCATAGCTACACAGAGCTACACAGCTACGCATAGCTACACAGAGCTACACAGCTACGCATAGCTACACAGCTACACACAGCTACACAGAGCTACACAGAGCCACACAGAGCCACACAGAGCTACACAGAGCTACACAGCTACACAGAGCTACACAGAGCTACACAGAGCCACACAGAGCCACACAGAGCCACACAGAGCCACACAGAGCCACACAGAGCCACACAGAGCCACACACAGCCACACAGAGCCACACAGAGCTACACACAGCTACACAGAGCTACACACAGCTACACAGAGCTACACAGAGCTACACACAGCTACACAGAGCTACACACAGCTACACAGAGCTACACAGAGCTACACACAGCTACACAGAGCTACACAGAGCTACACAGAGCTACACAGAGCTACACACAGCTACACAGAGCTACACACAGCTACACAGCTACGCATAGCTACGCAGAGCCACGCAGAGCCACACAGAGCCACACACAGCTACACAGAGCTACACAGCTACGCATAGCTACGCAGAGCCACGCAGAGCCACGCAGAGCTACACAGAGCTACAGAGCTACACAGAGCTACATAGACAACACCTCCGATGAACTATGTTGGCTACGCGCTGTGCGAAACGCGTTGGAATGTATAACGCCAGGGTGCGTTAAGCGAGGACTTGCCGTGAATTTCAGCGGGGCAAGGAACCAATCAGCGGCGAGCAACGCTGCACTGCCACCTGCTGCCCACCCCGGTGAGTCGCACGGCGGGAGAAGAACCTCCCCCTTAAAGGCGCACGTCCCCACTTAAAGGCGCACGTCCCCCCTTAAAGGCGCACGTCCCCCCTTAAAGGCGCACGTCCCCCCTTAAAGGCGCACGTCCCCCTTAAAGGCGCACGTCCCCCCTTAAAGGCTTATGTCCCCCCTTAAAGGCGCACGTCCCCCTTAAAGGCGCACGTCCACAGCACTGTGCTGCAGCTGCTACTGCAGCTGCTGAAACTGCTGCTGCAGCTGCTGAAACCTGCTGCTGCAGCTGCTGAAACTGCTGCTGCAGCTGCTGCAACTGCTGTTGCTGCTGAAACTGCTGCTGAAACTGCTGCTGCTACTGAAACGGCTGCTGCAGCTGCTGAAACTGCTGCAGCTGCTGAGACTGCTGCTGAAACTGCTGCTGCAGCTGCTGCAACTGCTGCTGCTACTGAAACTGCTGCTGCTACTGAAACTGCTGCTGCTGCTGAAACTGCTGCAGCTGCTGAAACTGCTGCTGAAACTGCTGCTGCAGCTGCTGCAACTGCTGCTGCTACTGAAACTGCTGCTGAAACTGCTGCTGCTACTGAAACTGCTGCTGCTGCTGAAACTGCTGCAGCTGCTGAAACTGCTGCTGCAGCTGCTGAAACTGCTGCTGCAGCTGCTGAAACTGCTGTTGCTGAAACTGCAGCTGCAGCTGCTGAAACTGCTGCTGAAACTGCTGCTGCAGCTGCTGAAACTGCTGCTGCAGCTGCTGAAACTGCAGCTGCAGCTGCTGAAACTGCTGCTGCAGCTGCTGAAACTGCTGCTGCAGCTGCTGAAACTGCTGCTGCAGCTGCTGAAACTGCAGCTGCTGAAACTGCTGTTGCTGAAACTGCTGCTGCAGCTGCTGAAACTGCTGCTGAAACTGCTGCTGCAGCTGCTGCAACTGCTGCTGCTACTGAAACTGCTGCTGCTGCTGAAACTGCTGCAGCTGCTGAAACTGCTGCTGAAACTGCTGCTGCAGCTGCTGAAACTGCTGCTGCAGCTGCTGAAACTGCTGCTGCAGCTGCTGAAACTGCTGCTGAAACTGCTGCTGCAGCTGCTGAAACTGCTGCTGCAGCTGCTGAAACTGCTGCTGCAGCTGCTGAAACTGCAGCTGCAGCTGCTGAAACTGCTGTTGCTGAAACTGCAGCTGCAGCTGCTGAAACTGCTGTTGCTGAAACTGCTGCTGCAGCTGCTGAAACTGCTGTTGCTGAAACTGCAGCTGCAGCTGCTGAAACTGCTGCTGCAGCTGCTGAAACTGCTGCTGCAGCTGCTGAAACTGCTACTGCAGCTGCTGAAACTGCTGCTGCAGCTGCTGAAACTGCTGCTGCAGCTGCTGAAACTGCTGTTGCTGAAACTGCTGCTGCAGCTGCTGAAACTGCTGCTGCAGCTGCTGCAACTGCTACTGCAGCTGCTGAAACTGCTGTTGCTGAAACTGCTGCTGCAGCTGCTGAAACTGCAGCTGCAGCTGCTGAAACTGCTGTTGCTGAAACTGCAGCTGCAGCTGCTGAAACTGCTGCTGCAGCTGCTGAAACTGCTGCTGCAGCTGCTGAAACTGCTGCTGCAGCTGCTGAAACTGCTGCTGCAGCTGCTGAAACTGCTGCTGCAGCTGCTGAAACTGCTGCTGCAGCTGCTGAAACTGCTGCTGCAGCTGCTGCAACTGCTGCTGCAGCTGCTGAAACTGCTGTTGCTGAAACTGCTGCTGCAGCTGATGAAACTGCTGCTGCAGCTGCTGAAACTGCTGCTGCAGCTGATGAAACTGCTGCTGCAGCTGCTGAAACTGCTGCTGCTGCTGCGTTATCTTGGTGTAGCCAGGGGCTGTCGACTTTGTTTTTGATGCCTTTGCCCAATCTTGATGAATGGGACTTACCTAATTAATGTACTGTATGGTCGAACACCGTTTTGAGACGAGGCTCAAAATAAAGCTGCCTCTGGTGTGGACCAATCCGTTTCAAAGACAATGTTTGCATTCTGACCACAAGTATTGTGGTTAATGCAGACATGAACCCTTGTAAAAGGTTTCAGTTTGGTGTTTTAACTTCTTAACACCTGTTTTGTTGCCAGAAAAAAAGGGGAAAAACCTATTATCATATTTATTGTTTGTTTATATTTCGTGACTTGCTCACCATTGTCCCATTTTGCACTCGTATCGTGTTTTGTTGTATTGTTTTGTTGTATTGTTGTATTGTATTGTTGTGTTGTATTGTTGTATTGTTGTTGTATTGTGTTGTATTGTTGTATTGCATTGTTGTATTGTATTGTTGTAATATTGTATTGTTGTTGTATTGTAGTATTGTATTGTTGTATTGTATTGTTGTAATATGGAATGGGCAGGTGGGCAGTTGCATGGGCAAGGTGTCTCGGTGGTCCGCTCGTGCGGTTGGTGAACATTGTGTGACCTTGAGAGTGGGGCACAAGCGAGCTCAGAGTCCGCTGTTATTTCACTCAAATGATCGATGCCAGGACATCACGAAACATTCATTTCGCCAAATGAACAACAGAAGGACAACAATCCGCGATGTAAACAAATCACACCGCACGGTTGTCAACGACGATCGTGGCGCCTCGTACTGTACGAGCGTGTCACGGCATTGCCGCCGTGTCACGGCAACTCCGCCGCTCCCACTGCCCGGAGCGTTGGCCCGACGGCGTGCCAACGTCGACCCAACATCGAGTCAACGTCGACCCAACATCGAGTCAACGTCGGCCCAACGTCGAGTCAACGTTGGCCCAACAGCGTGCCAACGTCGGCCCAACGTCGAGTCAACGTTGGCCCAACAGCGTGCCAACGTCGACCCAACGTCGAGTCAACGTCGGCCCAACGGCGTGGCAACGTCAGCCCAACATCGAGTCAATGTAGTCAACGTTGGCCCTACCGCGTGCCAACGTCGGCCCAACGTTGAGCCGCCGTTGGCCCCACCGCGTGCACAGTGTTGAGTCGACATTGAGCCCGACCGCATGCCAGCATTGTCCCAACGTTGGCCAGCGGTCGGGCCGACGTCGGCATTCGGTAGGGCATGCCAACGCTGGGCCGACGTTGGCCCGACGTTGGGCTGACGTTGACATGCGGTCGGGCCAACGGTTGTCCCAGCGTTGAGTGACCATCGGGTCGACGTCGTCGGCACTGCGCGGGCATCGTGCCGTGCGTCGGCGGGCGTCACATGACTGAACACCTGCTGCCCCCGCCGCTGCTGCCCCTGCTGCTCTGATAGGCCGCCCTGGAACGCTCCATCTCCTCCTGGTGTTGCCTCTTCAGCTCCTGCAGCTTCATCTCCGTCATCTCTTCCATGTGTCGGATCCGGGCGTCGAATGACTCCCCGTTAAGCTGCGTTGGAGAAGTCAAAGGTCAATGGTTCAGCCACGCTATGAACTATTTATTTTTCTTATTATACCAGGTAAGGCCACAATGAGCTGTGTAGCGCCTTACTAGAAGCGTACTGGCTATCACAAATGACAGCTCAACGAAGTGGGCTTATCATCATCATCATCATCTTTGCGTGGACATGTATAGCAGCAGCCAAATACTCTAAACGCGTTGCGATGCTGATTCTAAATGTGGAGGGAAAAAATCCACGTGACCACGGAGAGAGAGGGAGAGAGACACACAAACTCCAAATATACAGCAGACGTCAGGGTCGGGATCGAACCCACGACCTCCTGCGTATCAGGCAAGGTTCGATCCCTGACGCCTGCTGCTGTACATTTGAAGTTTGCGTGTTCTTCTCCCCTTGGTCGCGTGGATTTTCCCCCGGCTCCTCCAGTTTTTCCCTCCACATTTAGAATCTCGTCGCCGTGTTTAGAGTCTTTTTTTTGTCCACGTGGTCACTTCTGAAAAAGAGCTACACAGCTCAGTGGGGTCTTACACTTGGTACAATAAAAAGAGTTTAAATCGTTTTTTTATAGACTGCACCAAACCCAAAACCCACCCCGGTAAATGTGGTTCTGCGTTCCCCCTAACCTCAAACTGAGAGACTTCCAGACTCTGGGCGCAAACCCGGCTTCCCAGCGGCGCTGGCTGCGTGGCTCTTGAACGCTGCTGTGGGCATGGGCCCCCTGATGTACGCGGATTGGCTCAGCCAATCGCACCTCCAATTAGCACGGTTGGCTACGTGCGGTGTGGAAGAAACTACCATACACTTCTACACACTACACTACTATACACTACACCACTATACACTACAGTATACACTACACTACTATACACTACACTTCTACACACTACACTACTATACACTACACCACTATACACTACAGTATACACTACACTACTATACACTACACTTCTACACACTACACTACTATACACTACACTATACACTACACTTCTACACACTACACTACTATACACTACACCACTATACACTACAGTATACACTACACTACTATACACTACACTTCTACACACTACACTACTATACACTACACCACTATACACTACAGTATACACTACACTACTATACACTACACTTCTACACACTACACTACTATACACTACACTATACACTACACTTCTACACACTACACTACTATACACTACAGTATACACTACACTACTATACACTACACTACTATACACTACACTATACACTACACTACTATACACTACAGTATACACTACACTACTATACACTACTATACACTACACCACTATACACTAAACTATACACTACACTACTATACACTACACTATACACTACACTACTATACACTACACTATACACTACACTTCTACACACTACACTACTATACACTACACTACTATACACTACACTACTATACACTACACTATACACTACACTTCTACACACTACACTACTATACACTACACCACTATACACTACACTACTATACACTACACCACTATACACTACACTATACACTACACTACTATACACTACACTACTATACACTACACTACTATACACTACACTACTATACACTACACTACTATACACTACAGTATACACTACACTACTATACACTACACTTCTACACACTACACTACTATACACTACACTACTATACACTACACTACTATACACTACACTATACACTACACTACTATACACTACACCACTATACACTACACTATACACTACACTACTATACACTACACTACTATACACTACACTTTGCGTGGACATGTATAGCAGCAGCCAAATACTCTAAACGCGTTGCGATGCTGATTCTAAATGTGGAGGGAAAAAATCCACGTGACCACGGAGAGAGAGGGAGAGAGACACACAAACTCCAAATATACAGCAGACGTCAGGGTCGGGATCGAACCCACGACCTCCTGCGTATCAGGCAAGGTTCGATCCCTGACGCCTGCTGCTGTACATTTGAAGTTTGCGTGTTCTTCTCCCCTTGGTCGCGTGGATTTTCCCCCGGCTCCTCCAGTTTTTCCCTCCACATTTAGAATCTCGTCGCCGTGTTTAGAGTCTTTTTTTTGTCCACGTGGTCACTTCTGAAAAAGAGCTACACAGCTCAGTGGGGTCTTACACTTGGTACAATAAAAAGAGTTTAAATCGTTTTTTTATAGACTGCACCAAACCCAAAACCCACCCCGGTAAATGTGGTTCTGCGTTCCCCCTAACCTCAAACTGAGAGACTTCCAGACTCTGGGCGCAAACCCGGCTTCCCAGCGGCGCTGGCTGCGTGGCTCTTGAACGCTGCTGTGGGCATGGGCCCCCTGATGTACGCGGATTGGCTCAGCCAATCGCACCTCCAATTAGCACGGTTGGCTACGTGCGGTGTGGAAGAAACTACCATACACTTCTACACACTACACTACTATACACTACACCACTATACACTACAGTATACACTACACTACTATACACTACACTTCTACACACTACACTACTATACACTACACCACTATACACTACAGTATACACTACACTACTATACACTACACTTCTACACACTACACTACTATACACTACACTATACACTACACTTCTACACACTACACTACTATACACTACACCACTATACACTACAGTATACACTACACTACTATACACTACACTTCTACACACTACACTACTATACACTACACCACTATACACTACAGTATACACTACACTACTATACACTACACTTCTACACACTACACTACTATACACTACACTATACACTACACTTCTACACACTACACTACTATACACTACAGTATACACTACACTACTATACACTACACTACTATACACTACACTATACACTACACTACTATACACTACAGTATACACTACACTACTATACACTACTATACACTACACCACTATACACTAAACTATACACTACACTACTATACACTACACTATACACTACACTACTATACACTACACTATACACTACACTTCTACACACTACACTACTATACACTACACTACTATACACTACACTACTATACACTACACTATACACTACACTTCTACACACTACACTACTATACACTACACCACTATACACTACACTACTATACACTACACCACTATACACTACACTATACACTACACTACTATACACTACACTACTATACACTACACTACTATACACTACACTACTATACACTACACTACTATACACTACAGTATACACTACACTACTATACACTACACTTCTACACACTACACTACTATACACTACACTACTATACACTACACTACTATACACTACACTATACACTACACTACTATACACTACACCACTATACACTACACTATACACTACACTACTATACACTACACTACTATACACTACACTATACACTACACCACTATACACTAAACTATACACTACACTACTATACACTACAGTATACACTACACTACTATACACTGCACTACTATACACTACACTACTATACACTACACCACTATACACTACAGTATACACTACACTACTATACACTACACTACTATATACTACACTACTATACACTACACTATACACTACACTACTATATACTACACTACTATACACTACACTACTACACACTGCACCTTACACTGCACTGCACACTACACTACTATACACTACACCACTATACACTACACTACTATACACTACACCACTATACACTACACCACTATACACTACACTACTATACACTACACTACTACACACTGCACCTTACACTGCACTGCACACTACACTACTATACACTATACTACTATACACTACACCACTATACACTACACTATACACTACACTGCACACTACACTACTATACACTATACTACTATACACTACACTACTATACACTGCACTGCACACTACACTACTATACACTATACTACTATACACTACACTACTATACACTGCACCCTACACTACACTATACACTACACTACTATACACTATACTACTATACACTACACTATACACTACACTACTATACACTCCGACTCTCACGAGCCTCACGGCGTGTACCCGCATCTGCTCCTGCAGCAGGTTGACGGTCCTCTGCAGCTCCTCGCTCTGCTTCCTCGTGGAGGCCTCCTGGTCGGCCTGCCGGGCCCGCACCTTCTCCAGCTCTGAAATAAACACCGGCAACCACGGCGACAGCAGGGACAGACTCGCAGAGAGACAGAGCAGCCTCTGATGGGGTCTCTAGGCAGTGACACACACACAGAGCGGCCTCTGATCCCGACCCTGACACCTGCTGCTGTGTATTTGGAGTTTGCGTCTCTCTCTCCCGGTGGTCGCGTGAATTTTCCTCCGGCTCCTCCGGTTTTCCTCTCCACATTTAGACTCCCGTCACGCGTCTAGAGCATTTGGCTGCCGTATCTTCCCACACGATGATGACGACGACGACGAGTTGCGACGTCGAGC
The DNA here is from genome assembly GCF_965212315.1 of Lampetra planeri. Lineage (NCBI taxonomy): Eukaryota > Metazoa > Chordata > Hyperoartia > Petromyzontiformes > Petromyzontidae > Lampetra > Lampetra planeri. The sequence continues at coordinate 3,236,439 of NC_136164.1, forward strand.
TATCATTCGTGATGGCCAGGTGGTCGCCTAATAGCCCAGCGGGGCCTCAAACCTGGTCAAATAACACGTTGTTTCGTTTTTAGTTTTAGAGACGCACAGAGATCTCAACAGTGGCATCGGGCGCGGGTGCCACCGGGCCAACGGCAGCAACGCCACGGCACGGCACGGCATGGCACGGCACGACACGGCACGACACGGCATGGCACGGCACTACACGGCACGACACGGCATGGCACGGCACGGCATGGCACGGCACTACACACACCGCTGACCCCATGCCCCGACTGGACATCCGTGAAAAATGAGCTGCAGAGCTCACCGGATTCCACCTCCTGCGGTCCAAAGCGAGATTGTGTTTATGACACGCGGCGGCCAGCCACTCACCCTTCTTTTCCTTCTCCAGCTCGCTCACGCTGTCGTCCACCTGCATGATGAGTCGACCCTCGTCCTCCACGCTCGCCAGGAACTCGCTCAGCACCTGCGCCGCCTGGTAGAGACAGCCGGCGCTCAGCACTCAGCCGCGGTCGCTCCCTCCACGCCTGGCGATGCCGTGCAGGGCGCCGTGGTGGCTAGGAGATGCTGACTCCCTCGCCTGGTACGCAGGAGGTCGTGGGTTCGATCCCGACCCTGACGCCTGCTGCTCTATATTTGGAGTTTGCGTCTCTCTCTCATCATCATGGTGGCTAGGAGATGTTGACTACCTCGCCTGGTACGCAGGAGGTCGTGGGTTCGATCCCGACCCTGACGCCTGCTGCTGCTGCTGTATATTTGGAGTTTGCGTCTCTCTCTCATCATCATCACGGTAGCTATGATATGTTAACTACCTCGCCTGGTATACAGGTCGTGGGTTCGATCCCGACCCTGACGCCTGCTGCTGCTGTATATTTGTAGTCTGCGTCTCTCTCTCTCTCCCCGTGGTCGCGTGGATTGTTTCCCTCCACATTTAGAATCAACGTCACCACGCGTTTAGAGTATTTGACTGCTGCTATACATGTCCACGCGATGATGATGATGATGATAAGCCCACTTCGTTGAGCTGTTATTTGTGATACAAAGCTCAGTTGTGTGCCTTACCTGGTAAAATAAAATACAAATGGTCACATTTGTTTGGTTAGTAAAGCCGATTGGCCCTCACCATGTCTCCCATTTTTCCGATCGACGCTCGGAACTCCTCCTGCAGCTCCTTCATCATCCGGTCGTAGATCTTGAATCCTCCGGCCGTGTGGAACGAGCGTTTGGCGATCTCCTCCTTGATTGGCTGGTGCAGGAGCTCCAGCAAGGCGCGGGACATCGAGACGGACGCCGCCTTGTTCTGCTTCACCAGCTCCTCGTAGGCCGCCATCATTCTCTCCTGCAGCGGGGGGCGACGCGGAGACGGGTCGGGGACAGGGGGGGGGCGGTCGCAGTCAGACGCAGCCTCGGCGATGTCGTCATCGTCATCGTCGTCAACATCATCATCATCGTCGTCGTCATCGTCGTCGTCGTTGTAACAGAGGGTCTGCTCGCTCGTCGCACTCGCTGACTGTAGAGGCACCATCATCATCATCAAGGTGAGTGGCTATATCACGATCATCACCACGATCATCACCACGATCATCACCACGATCATCACCACGATCATCACCACGATCATCACCACGATCATCACCATGTTCCTCATCACGATCATCACCACGATCATCACCACAATCATCACCACGATCATCACCACGTTCATCACCACGACCATCAACCACCACAAGCATCACCGGCACAAGTGTAGTGATGTACTTCACTACAGCAACGGGCTGCCTGACCAGCAACGCTGCTGCTGCTGCTGCTGTGACGAAAACGCTGACGGAGACTCGCGAAGCTCCGCAGGTTGCACTCCAACAACAACCTCGAGTCCTCCACGGGGCCCCCCTTTTATCCCCCCGGCCACGCCCCGCCCTCGGCCACGCCCCCCTTCCAGACCCCACCAGGAGGCTCCCGGGCTCCGTCTCCCGTGTCCCCTCCGTGACCTCATCCCCGCGTCCTTCCCTGCCGCCTACTCCGTGACCTGCCGGCCGACCGGGCCGCCACGGCAGCGGATCCCCTTCTCGCCAGCGGAATGGGCGACCCATTCCACTTTTTTTTCTTGGTTCTTTCGGTAAAGTTGCGTCTTCAGATGCGACTTTACCGACAGCCCTATTCTTCACCTGAGGACGGCTGCTTGCGTTGTGGCCGAAACGTCGTGAGAATTGTATTTTATTACGTTTTATTTTTATTATTTTATTATTTCCCTTCTACGTGACTTTACCGAAAGAACCAAGAAGATGAATTCCTGCAGTCACGAAAGCTTTAAATCGAAATTTGACCCGTCCCACGTCGCTACCCAAAGCACCGCCGCGCTCATCGCCACGATCCTCACGTCAGCGGCTTCCGCGGCGGAGTAAACACAACGCGGCGTGGCGGGGAACGGGGGGAGCGGGGGGAGCGGGGGGGGGGGGGGTCTCCCTCGGTGCGCCGACCCTCACCGAGAGCATCTTCTCCTGCTCGTGGTCGCGGTCCAGAACGGCGGCCGAGGCGAAGTGGGTGAGCGCGGCGTCCCAGGCGTAGACGTGGGCCGCCGCCAAGTCGTCGGCGGGCACGGGGAAGGCGTCGCGCAGCTCGCACTGCAGCCCCTGGTAGAGGCCCAGCGCCTCGCTGGTGGCGCGCTCGTTGGCAGCGCGCGCCACCTGGGTCACCGCCTGCTCGATGCAGGGGATGGCGCCGCGCGCCTGCGCGTCCACGTAGCGACGCGCCAGCTCCACCAGCACTGCGGGCGGCGTGCAAGCGGAATATTTTGAGACCGGGGGAGGAAATCCGATGATCCGCAAAGCTCTTTTCCACCGATGTCCAGTAGGGTGCGGGCCAGCGAGTCGGTGGAGTGGTAGTGGGGTGGTGGGGTGGTGGTGTGTGGAGGTGGTGGAGTGGAGTGGTGGGGTGGTGGAGTGAGGAGGTGGAGTCGTGAGGAGGTGGTGGGGTGGCAGTCTGGTGGGGTGGTGTGTGGAGGTGGTGGAGTGGTGAGGAGGTGGTGGAGTGGAGTGGTGAGGAGGTGGTGGAGTGGAGTGGTGGGGTGGTGAGGAGGTGGTGGGGTGAGGAGGTGGTGGAGTGGTGAGGAGGTGGTGGGGTGGAGTGGTGGGGTGGTGAGGAGGTGGTGGGGTGAGGAGGTGGTGGGGTGGAGTGAGGTGGTGGAGTGGTGAGGAGGTGGGGTGGTGAGGAGGTGGGGTGGTGAGGAGGTGGTGGAGTGGCGGTGTGGTGGTGGTGTGGTGGGATCAGCCGTCGGGCCACTCACGGCGCCCGTTGATGATGGTCCCCTCCAGGTGCTTGACGCGTGCGTGATGCACCAGGTGCTTGTAGAAGAGGTCCATGCTCTCCCTGAAGCCCGCCTTGAGGTCGTGTGGCTCCATGCGGTCCAGGGAGTCCATCCGCTCCGGATCGGTCGGCAGGGGGAACACGAAGCACTTCCGCTCCTGACGAGAGAGACGCACGCGATGATCCCCCCCCCGTGTAGCCCACGCAAGCCGCCGGGGCGAGTGGCGTTAGCGAGTGGCAGGGCCTGTGAAGGCCGGCACAGCGCACGAGGGGGTGGGTGGCCAGCGCCACGCCCGGCCGCCTTTGTCTCCCCAGTGGCGATGTTTACTACGCACCGCACCGGGTACTCATTTAAGGCTGAGTCTTCCCAGGGGAGGCCCAGACCCGGTTCAGATAATCGTCTCTGCTGTTGGTAGCCGTGAGCGGGAATCGAACTCGGATGGCCGGGTTCGTAGCGCAGTGTCGCGCTAACCGCTACTCACACACCCACACACACACTCACACCCACACCCTCCCACACACCCTCCCACACACACTCACACACACACCCACCCACACCCACACTCTCCCACACACACTCACACACCCACATACACCCACACACACTCACACACCCACACACACTCACACACACCCATACACACTCACACACACCCATACACACTCACACACTCACACACACTCACACACCCACACACACCCACACACACACACTCACACACCCACACACACACACTCACACACCCACACACACCCACATACACTCACACACACCCACACACTCACACACACACACTCACACACCCCACACACACCCACACACTCACACACCCACACACACCCACGCACTCACACACCCACACACACCCACACACACCCACACACTCACTCACACACCCACACACACCCACACACTCACACACCCACACACACCCACACACACCCACACACTCACACACCCACACACACCCACACACACCCACACACACCCACACACACCCACACACTCACACACCCACACACACACCCACACACACCCACACACTCACATACCCACACACACACCCACACACACACCCACACACTCACACACCCACACACACCCACACACACACCCACCCACACTCTCACACTCACACACACCCACACACACACCCACACACACACCCACCCACACACACACACACACCCACACTCCCACACACACACCCACCCACCCTCTCACACTCACACACACACACACCCACACACACACCCACACTCACACCCACCCACACACACACACACACCCACACACACCCACACTCCAACACACACTCACACCCACACACACCCACACACACACACCCACACACACCCACACTCTCACACACACACTCACGCACCTGGAAGACGCTGCGAAGCATCTCCCTCTGCGCGTTCTGCTCGCGGCACTCCTTGCTGAGCCCCTTGGCCTTGCGCTGGAGGCAGTGCTCCAGGTAGTCGTCGGAGGAGCAGCGCCGCCCGTCCAGCTCCAGGCGCAGCATGAAGTCGCGCACGCACACCACGAACGAGGGGAAGAACGCGCGGCAGTCGGCCGCGTCCGCCCGGTTGGCCGGGTCCCACGGGCGCGGGCGAGCGCGCATCTGCACGTGCTCCGACATGTTGGCCACGAAGCTGCGGGGAGCACACGGAGGAGACGGAGGTGAGACGGGAGGTGATGGAGGTGAGACGGAGGTGAGGAGGAGGAGGTGGTGATGGGAGAGAGGCGGCGGATGAGACGGTGAAGCGGGAGAGGAGGAGGAGGCGGGAGATGAGGTGGTGGAGACGGGAGAGGAAGAGGAGGTGGCGGGAGAGGAGAGATGAGGCAGAGAGGGGTTGAGACGTGTGGAGGGTGTGTGTGCACATTTGCACGTGGAGGGAAAAGCCGGAGGACCCGGAGAAAAATCCATGCGACACAGGGAGAGAGAGAGAGAGACGCAGACTCCAAATACACAGCAGCAGCAGCAGCAGTCGCCTGGGGTCGGGATCCAACCCACGACCTCCGGGGTAGCAGGCGAGATCGTCAACATCTCCTGGCCACGTACTGGAGCTGCTCGAGGCCTCCGCGGTCCAGGGTGCTCGTGGTGTTGTAGACCAGCGTGGAGCTGAGCAGCATGGCCAGCACGAAGATCCACGTGTCGTGGTTCTCGCTCGCCTGCACGGAGCACGCGGCCACAGACACACAAGGCCCCCCACGTGGTGTGGCGACCCCCACAGGCTCTGTGCTCACCTGCCCCCCCTTACTGGACGGCAGCCTTCGCGGCCGGTGATCGTCACGCCCAGGTTACGCACGGACTGACGGACGGGCCGACTGACTGACGGAGTGACTCATTGACGGACTAACCAGTAGACTTACCGACTGGCAGACTAACCGACAGGCTGACTAACGGATTAACCGACAGACCGACGCACCAACAGACTTCCTGACTAACAGACTAACCAACTGACTGAGTGATGGAATGATGGACTAACCAATAGACCAGGGGTCGGCAACCTACGGCTCCGGAGCCGCATGCGGCTCTTTACGGGCTGCTTCTTGACGATATGTACGTATGTACATAGATGCATTGCGGCTCTTGAAATACTGAATTTTGTACCGAATTGGAAAGAAATGGCTCTTCTTGTTATTTTGGTTGCTGACCCCTGCAATAGACCAACAAACTGACTGACTGGCCGATTGACTGACGACCCACCCACCTGCTCGACATCCCCCAGGCCCTCGGTGTCCAAGAGGATGAGAGACTTTTTTCTGTCGACCGGATGGGGCAACACCCAGACCCAGATGCCCTTCGTCTTGGACTGCACCGTGTTACCCAGCTCGAAGCCTGCAGCGTGGGGGGGGGGGCAATGGGAGACGGCACACCACTCAGAGAGGACGACTCAGAGGGAGAGAGGACGACTCAGAGAGAGAGAGGATGACTCGGAGAGAGAGAGGACGACTCAGAGAGAGAGCGACTCAGATGAGCCACAGATGAGGAGCGGGAAGGCAGCGGTATGAGAATATTGAGACTGTGGGAGGAATCCGATGAGCTGTAAAGCTCTTTACCACAGATGTCCACCAGGGGCATGGGGTCACAACGTGACAACAACACGCGGCGGGCAGCCGAGGGGTTGGTGGGTCACACACAGACGGGAAACTCCCCTCTTCCGAGGGGTTGGTGGGTCACACACAGACGGGAAACTCCCCTCTTCCGAGGGGTTGGTGGGTCACACACAGACGGGAAACTCCCCTCTTCCGAGGGGTTGGTGGGTCACACACAGACGGGAAACTCCCCTCTTCCGAGGGGTTGGTGGGTCACACACAGACGGGAAACTCCCCTCTTCCGAGGGGTTGGTGGGTCACACACAGACGGGAAACTCCCCTCTTCCGAGGGGTTGGTGGATCACACACAGACGGGAAACTCCCCTCTTCCGCGGGGTTGGTGGATCACACACAGACGGGAAACTCCCCTCTTCCGCGGGGTTGGTGGGTCACACACAGACGCTGTCTGTGTTTTTTCACCGTTTCGACCGCGCCCGAGCAGAACATCCAGAAATAGGGGATTTCTGTCAACTTCAACTTCCAGAGTGAACCGGATGGATGGGTTTTGCGAGTTGAGATGATTTAGAAATTCTTTCAGTGTATCTTTGCCGTGTGGACAGACCACCAATCAGTCATCCTTAACACGAAGGCTTTCGCGACCAATATCATCCATAATAGAGGTTTATTTGGGTTAAATCGCGTAAATATATAAATGTTGTGTCGTTAAACCCGCCACCACCCGACACAGCCACTTAGTAAGGCCTGATGAAGCTAGTTGTAATTACTGGCGAAACGTCGTACTCAGATTGTAAATGTTGTGTTTACGTGAAAAACCTTCCTAGTTGGCAGTGTCGGGTGGTGGCGGGTTTAACGACTCAACATTGATATATTTAAGCGATTAAACCCACAAAAACCTCTATGATGAATGTGTCATCCACATATCTAAACCAAGCGGGTGGTTTTAGTGTGCCTGAAGCTATTGCTTTTGCTTCAAAATCTTCCGCGTACAAATCCGCCATCACAGGAGACAAAGGAGAGCCCATCGCTGCCTCCTTCCTTTTGTTTCTACAAATCAGCTCGCCACAAGAAGTACGCGTTCTTGAGTGTTCAGCCGGCCGTGGGACATCTTTGCCTCAACCGGTGTTCGTCACCAGAGTGTCGAGTGATTCGATTGACTCGTTGAACCCCCGTGAACAGAGGAAGCCCATCGCCGTGTGCGCGCGGTGGAGGCCAGTCCACAGGCAATGTGACGTCACGCCTGTGTGTCTGTGTGCATGGTGCTTGTACCGTTAGCGAGGAGCAGCTCCTATTGGATAGGCCAGCAGCGTGGCACACGAGGAGGGCATAACCAGCATAACGCCCGACCGCCTTTGTCTCCCCAATGCTCACCAATGACAAAGATCGCTCGTGTAGCCTTAACAGACTGTTGGGGCAAGTGCTGTTAGCGAGCATCTATGAAGGCCGGAACGGCACACGAGGGGGTGGGTGGCTAACACCACGCCCGGCCGCCTTTGTCTCCCCAGTGATGATGTTTACTACACACTGCACCAAGTACTCCTTTGAGGCTGAGTCGACCTAGGACAGGCCACCGACCGGTTCAGATAATCGTCACCGGTGTTGGCCTTGAGTAGGAATCCAACTCGGGTCGTTGGGTTCGTAGCGCAGCATAGCGCTCACCACGACACTACCGCTCCCCACACACACGTACACACACACAGAGGGGGACCACCAGGGCATCCTTCCAATCCTGCGGAACCCCTCCAGTGGTCCAGACTGTTGTTATGATGTCATATAGGGCAGTCTGTGCACAAACGCCACCCTCCCTCAGCATTTCGCTTGGGAGATCATCTCTGCCCGGTGCCTTTCCTGGTCTCAGACTCCGGATCGCCTTGAGTACTTCCTCAACAGATGGCACCTCAGCCAGCCGCTCACAGGGGGTGACTTCTTCCAATATTTGAGGCACCGCAGCCTCAGCAGGGTTATCCCCACTTTGTGCCATGATGTTTTTCCTGGCTGAGGGATTTCCCCTCCCCCAGGACCTCACAGAAATGCTCAGCAAATCTGCAAACATGTTCCTGGGGGTCGGAGATTGGATCACCGTTTTTTCCCCTAATGATGGTAATAGGTGTGGCGCTGCAGGTTACTTTTTTGATGGAGTTAAATAGTGATTTGTGATCGCGGGCCACTGAGGCAGACTCCATCTCCTCAGCAACCCGCGACCACCACCCATCCTTGCAGCGCCTTACGGCTCTCCGAACCTCCGAGCGAAGGCTGCGGTAAGCCTCCTCATTCTCTGACGTGGGATGCTGTAGCCGATGAGAGTGGGCCTGTCGCTTTTTCTCAACTATCCTGAACACCTCCTCTGTCAGCCAGGGTCTCTGGGGAGGTCTGGACCGCATACCCAAAGCAGCCATCGCAGCTGCATGAGTCACAGTCCTAAACCTCGCCCATTTACCCTCGACATCAGGAGGAGTGGGGGACGATGATGAAATTCTCGCTTGCAACTTTCATCAGCTAACTGAGACCAGGCCAATTTAGGTTGGAATGGGGTCTTGGGTGTACACCCACCACCGGAGTGGAAGAATGGCAGGCGCATCTTACAGATGACTAGTCGAGAGGGCAGATCAGCTCCACGGTAGGTCCTGGTGTCAAGGACATGGGCTCGCATCCGCTGGTCCGTAACTATGTAGTCCAGCAGATGTTCTTGTTTGGACACGGCATGAATCCATGATGTTGTGTGGATGCGCCGATGCCGGAAGAGCGTGTTGGTAATTACAAGCCCATTGGCTGCACAAAAATCTAGCAGCCTCCTACCGTTGTTATTGAGCTGATCTGGCCCATGCCTTCCAATCACTCCAGACCAGGTGCCAGCATCATGACCAAGGCGAGCCCAAAGTAGCCTGGGGCTTACAGCTTCCCACACCTCACCGCCACGCTCCCACGCCCCCTTCATTCTTTTGTTCAGAAGAAGAGCCCCCACAGCACCTGTTGTTTGGCAGTCTCCTGCCCCGAGTAGAGGACGGTCCACCCCTCATGGTGGCAGGAGCCAGAACCGGTCCACCGGACCTCCTGAATGCCACAGAGATCCAGGCGGTACCGGTCCAGCTCCTGACAAAAAAGTGGCAGCCTCTACTTCGCAGTGAGCGTTCGAACATTCCACGTGGCCACACGAAGTGGCTTTTCGTTGTTACTGGAGGAGCCCCGAGGGTGAAGATTCAATCTCCTGGCTCCGCTAATTGGGGTTTGGCCAGGAGACGTCATAGACGCCTGTCCCCTCGGGGCCTCCGTCACAAGCTTATTAGTTACATATTTACGTGTAAGTCGTGATTTCGTGGTAATGAATTGAAGGTGGAGGGGTTACCAGCCCCTCGCACCTGTCCAGAACCCCCGTTCAGCCACTGTGGTGGTCACAGACGCCATGAGGGGAGAGGCCAATGGGCATTGGCCCTCCCCCCACAGCACAGTCCATGACAGAGTTGCCCGTCCGGCACCGCGAGGAGGTAGGGGGTTGTTTTGTTGGACACGTACACGCACACAAAGATAAAGACAAAGATCCCCCGTATAGCCTTAACAGACTGTAGGGGCAAGTGCTGTTAGTGAACACCTATGAAGGCCGGAACGGTACACAAACGAGGGGGTGGGTGGCCAGCACCACGCCCGACCGCCTTTGTCTCCCCAGTGGCGATGTTTACACACCGCATCAGGTACTCATTTAAGGCTGAGTCGACCTAGGGGAGGCCCAGGACCGGTTCAGATAATCGTGACTGGTGTTAGCCGTGAGCGGGAATCGAACCCGGGTCGCCAGGTTCATAGTGCAGCACGCTAACCACTACACTACCGCTCCCCATGTACACACACACACGTACACACACACACCTACACACACACACGTACACACAATCCCCTGACCTTCAATGAATCACAAACAAAACATTCCTCAAATGCCAAGCCGTGAGACGGCAGAGCAACAGCGAGCAGCAAGAAACACTCCAGGGCAGTATCGCGATATCGCTCATCACCACAACACGATATCACACTTCACGATATGGCGATTATCGCGATATCGCTCATCACCACAACACGATATCACACTTCACGATATGGCGATTATCGCGATATCGCTCATCACCACAACACGATATCACACTTCACGATATGGCGATTATCGCGATATCGCTCATCACCACAACACGATATCACACTTCACGATATGGCGATTATCGCGATATCGCTCATCTCCACAACACGATATCACACTTCACGATATGGCGATTATCGCGATATCGCTCATCACCACAATACGATATCACAGTTCACGATATGACGATTATCGCGATATCGTTCATCACCACGATACGATATCACGTGACCATATGGCGATTATCTCTCCACTACTGCCCCATCACCGATTGGGAGTTGTGGGAGTGGAGTGTCCGATGGTACAAAATGCCCAGGCAGGTGCTTAGTTTTGGTGGGGCTGATGATAAGGCCCCACCTCTTAGTGGCCCGCACACACTGCTCCCACACACCCCTACACACACATACACACCCCTACACACACACCTACACACACACCCCTACACACACTGGTCCCACACACCCCTACACACACATACACACCCCTACACACACACACATACACACACACCCCTACACACACTGGTCCCACACACCCCTACACACACATACACACCCCTACACACACACTGCTCCCACACATCCCTACACACACACACATCTACACACACACCCCTACACACTGGTCCCACACACCCCTACACACACACCTACACACACACTGCTCCCACACACCCCTACACACACACACCTACACACACACAGAACCAGCCGGGTGAATCTGCCACTCGCTCCATCACCACCACCACCACCGCTGCTGCTGGTGGTTGATGTTGTTGTTGTGTTTACTGTTGTTGTCCTTCCCCGCACCTCCGATTAGCGCGGTTGGTTACGTACGGTGCGAAAGAAGTTCGACATACACACATACAGACACCAAATACCACCACCACCACTCAGCCCCACCACCCTCAGCATCACCACCAGCCCCACCACTCAACCCCACCACCACCACCTTCACCACCACCACCACCACCACCAGCTCCACCACCCTCACCACCACCAGCACCACCACCAGCCCCACCACCATCACCACCACCACCACCAGCCTCACCACTACCACCACCACCTTCACCACCACCAGCACCACCACCAACACCCTCACCACCACCAGCTCTACCAGCCCAAGCTCTACCAGCCCCACCACTCAACCCCACCACCACCACCCTCATCACCACCACCACCCTCACCACCACCACCACCAGGACCACCACCACCACCCTCATCACCACCACCCTCATCACCACCACCCTCATCACCACCACCCTCACTACCACCACCACCACCCTCACCACCACCACCCCCAGCCCCACCACCCTTATCACCACCACCACCACCACCCTCACCACCACCACCCTCATCACCACCACCCTCACCACCACCACCACCCTCATCACCACCACCACCACCACCACCCTCACCACCACCACCACCACCACCCTCACCACCACCACCACCCCAGCCCCAGCCCCACCCGCACGTACCGCTGTGCTTGCCCGCCAGCTTGTTCATGAGGAAGGACTTCCCCGTGCGGTAGCGCCCGGCGATGGCCACCACCACCGCCGGCTTCTCGTCGCGGGCCACGAGGGCGGCCGTCTCCTCCACGAGGCGCATGGCGCCGCTGTGCTCGTCCGTCACCAGCAGGGCCCGCGGCCGCGGCCACTCCATCGCGGGCCCTCGGGGCCCCCTCCTCGCCAACGAGCGAACGTCGGGGCAACGTTGAGAGAGCCGATGGGCTGGACCAGCTCGCTGGTTCTTCACCTTGAGGACGTCCTCATGATGGTGGTGATGGTGGTGGACGTTGCTTTGCCCTGCGTGCGGCCTATGAGGTTGACACGTGGTTAGTTGATGCGTCTGACGACTGACTACCACTGAGCTTACCACTCGCGCTGCGGTTTGGAGTCCCCTGGATGCTGTTTGTCACTAACAACAACCACAACCGCCAATAGCAACCACTAAGTGGTGGTGGCGCCCGCCACGCGCGCTGTGCCAGGCTAGGTGCACGCGGAGTGTCAAAGGCTCGCTGCTTTGGCAGGAGGAGAGGTCACGGGACAGAGGGTAAAGGTCACGGGACAGAGGGCAAAGGTCACGGGACAGACTCAGAGGAGAGGTCACGGGACAGACGCAGGGGAGAGGTCACGGGACAGATGCAGGGGAGAGGTCACGGGACACACAGAGGGTAAAGGTCATGGGACAGACCCAGAGAAGAGGTGACGGGACAGACGCAGGGGAGAGGTCACGGGACAGACCCAGGGGAGAGGTCACGGGACGGACCCAGAGGAGAGGTCACGGGACAAACCCAGGGGAGAGGTCACGGGACAGAGGGTAAAGGTCACGGGACAGACCCAGAGGAGAGGTCACGGGACAGACCCAGGGGAGAGATCACGGGGCAGAGGGTAAAGGTCACGGGACAGACGCATTCGCTCCCCCGCTGCTGCTGCTGCTGCGTCGACTTGCTGCGACTTTACCGGCCCGGCGCTCCGCTCGTTGTTGTGAGCCTCGCTCGCCGCGACGGAGACGTCCCACCCGCCGCTGATTAGTTAACGCCCAGAGTGGAAGAGTAGGCCAAATACACCCTCTCTCTCTCTCGGCTGGTGCAACTCTTTAGACTTTCAACGACGTGGAGATAGACCCCTGCTACAATCGAGGAAGTATATAGCCTCATCAGTAACGATACTGTCAATATTTAGACTTCGAACTTTCGTGACTGCAGGAATTCATATTCTTGGTTCTTTCGGACAAGTCACGTAAATAGAAAATAAAAATGAAAAGCAAAAAAATCCCACGACGTTTCGATGGCAACACAAGCGGTCTTCTTCAGGTGTTGCGATCGAAACGTCGTGGGACTTTTTTGCTTTCGATTTTGAGTTTAGTTTTCAATCTCCGTGAGTTTAGCGATTGAAACAAGAATATGATACTGTATGACACTGTAACTACATGTAAGGACTTCGCTGTAGATTGATTATGCAACGTGATTACCTGGAGCTGATAAGCGACCCGCTGCTGCCGCTCGCCTGTTGCCCTCGGAGGGCCGGTCGCGAGTGTGTGCGTCGTCTGAGCGTGTGGGTCGTCTGAGCGTGTGGGTCGTCTGAGCGTGTGGGTCGTCTGAGCGTGTGGGTCGTCTGAGCGTGTGGGTCGTCTGAGCGTGTGGGTCGTCTGAGCGTGTGGGTCGTCTGAGCGTGTGGGTCGTCTGAGCGTGTGGGTCGTCTCGCGCGGTACGCGGCCGTGAGTCTCGCTCTAAATACGGAGACGGGGGGCGGGGTAGGGGGGTTCCCCTGAAGGAGAGCGTGGATTGGTGGGTGGGTGAGTGAGTGGGTGAGTGGATGGGTGAGTGGGTGGGTGAGTGAGTGGGTGGGTGAGTGGGTTGGGTGGATGGGTGAGTGGGTTGTGTGGCTGAGTGGGTGGGTTAGTTGGTGAGTGGGTGAGTTGGTGGGTGAATGTGTGGGTGAGTTGTGTGATTGGGTGAGTGAGTGGGTGGGTGAGTTGAGTGGGTGAGTCGGTGGGTGAGTGGGTGGGTGAGTGAGTGGGTGAGTCGGTGGGTGAGTGGGTGAGTGAGTGGGTTGGTGGCTGAGTAGGTGGGTGAGTTTTGTGGGTGGGTGAGTCGGTGGGTGAGTGAGTGCGTTGTGTGAGTGGGTGGGTGGGTGAGTGGGTGGGTGGGTGAGTTGTGTGAGTGGGTGAGTGTGTGGGTGGGTGTGTGTGTGGTAAACATCGCCACGAGGGGGACAAAGGCGGCCGGGCGTGGTGGTGGCCACCCACCCCCCTCGCGTGCCGTGCCGGCCTTCAGAGGCGTTGCTCAAGAGTCAAGACCAGTTCCGTTTTTTAGTTTCACTTCGTACGCTCACGCGTCCTGCTATAAATACACACCGCGAAATAACAGCGGCGGCGGTGGTGAGTGGTGCGTGGGCCTCATCACCGTGACACTCACGGGAATTTCCACTCCCACGGCCACGCACACCCAGAGCCCACGCACACTCAGTAGCGAGGGGTTGTTGGATCACACACAGACGGGGGGTGAATCTCCCCCCAGGTGCCCCACCCCCTCCAACCTGGCAGAGCCCAAAAAAAAGTGCGTGGACCAATCTCCATCTGTTCCACACTGCCTCCTGCCCGTGGCTGGACTAATTGCCACCCTGTTTCCATCTGTACGGGGGATAGTGTTGCGTGTGTGGATGGTGCAGCATTACGCGAGCGTGTTATTGACGTCGCGCGGCACGCCACGGATTCCAAAATCGAAACTTTCCTTGAACTTCTGCATTTTTCATTATTTCCGCTTTCTCATTCCGCGGTTTTGGGGACACGCGGGTCCAGCCACGCGCGGTTCAGCACTGCGCTTGAAATTGGAGACCTCAACTCAAACTATTTCTGTATTTTATACCAGGTGAGGTCACAACGGAGCTGTGCAGCGACCTGCCCATCACAAATGACAGCTCGACGAGAAGTGGCTCAACACGTGCCAATGTGCAGCAGCAGCAGCAGCCACAGACTCTCAATGTCGAGGGAAAACCCGGAGGAGCCGGAGGAAAAACAATCCACGCGACCACGGGGAGAGCGAGAGAGAGACGCAAACTCCAAATCATACAGCAGCAGCAGCAGGCGTCAGGGTCGAACCCACAACCTCCTTCGTACCAGGCGCGGGAGATAGCGTCTCGCCACCACGACACCCCAACCACAACAGGCACATTGCACGCGACAAGACCACCAGAACGTCAACAGCGCCCCGTACAGCCTGCAACAGACTGTAGGGGCGAGTGCTGTTAGCGAGCAGCAGCAGCGCCTGTGAAGGCTGCCGGCACCGTGGCACACGAGGAGGGGTGGGTGGCCAGCACCACGCCCGGCCGCCTTTGTCTCCCCAGTGACGACGTTTACTACACACCACACCAGGTACTTATTTGAGGCCGAGTTGACCTAGGGGAGGCCCAGGACCGATTCAGATAATGGTCACCGGTGTTGGCCGTGAGCGGCAATTGAACTGGGGTCGCTGGGTTCGTAGTGCAACGCGCTAACCGCTGCACCACCACTCCCCTCTACAAGACCACCACCATCATCACGAGGGACTCCCCCAGTGACTCAGGAACTGGCTCCCCTCGGGACTCCCCAGGGACCCCCCAGAGAAGTTCTGGAGTTCCGTGGTGGCGTCGTCACGATGACTCGGCCCAAAGTGTCCGGGTTTTTGTGTTTAGAACTCTAACTCGCCCCCGTGGCTAGGAGATGTTAACTACCTCGCCTGGTGTACAGGGGGTCGTGGGTTCGATCCCGACTCTGACGACGCCTGCTGCTGCTGCTGCTGTAGATTTGGAGTCTGCGTCTCTCTCTCTCCCCGTGGTCGCGTGGATTTTTCTCCGGGTCCTCCGGGTCTCCCCTCCACGTTTAGAATCATGGTGAGGTGTTAGGGGTGAGGTGTTAGGGGTGAGGTGTTAGGGGTGAGGTGTTAGGGGTGAGGTGTTAGGGGTGAGGTGTTAGGGGTGAGGTGTTAGGGGTGAGGTGTTAGGGGTGAGGTGTTAGGGGTGAGGTGTTAGGGGTGAGGTGTTAGGGGTGAGGTGTTAGGGGTGAGATGTTAGGGGTTCACGGGGCCGCGTGGGGCGGCAACGACGGCGCCGTGGGGTGGTGAGAGGGCGAGGGGGGGGGACGTTGGACGAGTGAAAGTCTTCTTGGTTCTTTCGGTAAAGTCACGTAGAAGGGAAATAATAAAATAATCAAACATTATAAAATAAAATTCTCACGACGTTTCGGCCACAACGCAAGCAGCCGTCCTCAGGTGAAGACAGAGCTGTCTGAAAGACAGCGCTCCTATGAGCACTGCTAAGCTTGGCAGCGTATTTTAAGCTGGGTGGGAGGAGGAGAGCGCCTTGACAAATACGCTGCTAAGTTCCAAGTTCATAGGAGCGCTGTCTTTCCGACAGCTCTGTGTCTTCACCTGAGGACGGATGCTTGTGTCGTGGCCGAAACGTCGTGAGAATTTCATGTTTTATTTTTATTATTTTATTATTTCCCTTCTACGTGACTTTACCGAAAGAACCAAGAAGATGAATCCCTGCAGTCACGAAAGCTTTAAATCGAGTGAAAGTCGTCAAGCAGCCGGTGCCGCATTCTCACGGACCCCAGCCACTCAAATGCCACATTTCTCAATGAAATCGCTCCGGTCACCAAGGATTGCACCAAATAAAATAAAATCCCCCCCCGCCCGCCCCGCCATGAACAACACAAAACCAACATCTGCCGGATGGATACACAAAGAGAGAATCTGGTTCCGCACTGAATTTGGCAACAGTTTCTATTTGGCGACGAGGACCATGGCAACACCGGCGGGACCGTCACACGCGGAACGCAGTCGACCTGATCCCACTGACCCCGTGCCCTCTCGCTCGACACTTGTGAACACAACACGAAGCTTCATAGCTCATCGGATTTACCCGCAGCCTGAATAATCCTGGATGTGGGCGGGTGAGCAAGTGCTCCCCACCACCACCACTCATCACGCTGCTGCTGCTGCTGCTGCGTGCAGCAGAGGGCGGCTCTCAGATGCGGTTCTGTGAGATCCCCTTCCGCGGGCCCTCCCCGCACTGCTGTGGACGAGCTCCCCGCGGGTTCGTCGTCTCGTTGACACGCAGTGAATGGCAGTGGGCGGCCCCACAGTCAGAACACGTCATCGTCGTAGTCGTCATCGTCGTCGTGTTTATTTTAACAAATCGCACATCGAGGGTTGTTTCATTCATCTAAAACAAACGTTCAAACGGACTCCCATCAACGTGTCCGCACGCGCGCCGCACGAATTCTCCTTCGATGTGAATTCGCAACTTTTTGTCTAAAGATGACGGCTGCCTCCTTCAGCAAAACGACAACAGCCAATTGTGCTCGCTCGTGCCGAGTACATTTTTACTTCCATTTTGTTAAAATGTCATCTGAGAAGGAAGAGGAGCGTTCAGACATTAATAGCGATAATAGATTCAAAATAACTTACAATAATAAACAATTCGAACATTTTAATGCCGGAGTCGAGATAAATGAAATAACCCGACGGTGTCGTGACCGATGGCCCACCGCTCTGCGCTGGTTGTAACTGCACGGCGATTCCTCGCCGACCACCACCACGCCGCCGTGTTACCACCGCTCCCGTCATAACGCGGAACGTGAGCACCGTCATAACGAAGAACGTGCTCCCGTTATAACGCAGAACGCGCCGTTATAACAGAAAGTGCTCCCGTTATAACAGAACGTGCTCCCATCATAACATAGAACGTGCCATCATAACACAGAACGTGCCTGTTATAACAGAACGTGCTCCCGTTATAATGCAGAACGTGCTCCCGTTATAACACAAAACGTGAGCACCGTCACAATGCGCCTGTTATAACACAGAACGTGTTCCCATCATAACACAGAACGTGCTCCCGTTATAACAGAACGTGAGCACAGTCACAACGCGCCTGTTATAACACAGAACGTGCTCCCGTTATAACGCAGAACGTGTCGTTATAACACAGAACGTGTCGTTATAACACGGAACGGTGCCTGTTATAACACGAACGCGAGCACCGTCACAACGCGGTTTCTGAGCGGTCGACGCCCAACTACTTTCTTGAGCTGCGCGGCCGAGCGGTGCAGCGACGCGGTAACGTGGAGTGATCCGGCAGTAACGAGGAGTGATCCGGCAGTAACGAGGAGTGATCCGGCAGTAACGTGGAGTGATGCGGCAGTAACGAGGAGTGATCCGGCAGTAACGAGGAGTGATCTGGCAGTAACGTGGAGTGATCCGGCAGTAACGTGGAGTGATGCGGCAGTAACGTGGAGTGATCCGGCAGTAACGAGGAGTGATCCGGCAGTAACGAGGAGTGATCCGGCAGTAACGTGGAGTGATGCGGCAGTAACGAGGAGTGATCCGGCAGTAACGAGGAGTGATCTGGCAGTAACGTGGAGTGATCCGGCAGTAACGAGGAGTGATCCGGCAGTAACGAGGAGTGATCCGGCAGTAACGAGGAGTGATCCGGCAGTAACGTGGAGTGATGCGGCAGTAACGAGGAGTGATCCGGCAGTAACGAGGAGTGATCTGGCAGTAACGTGGAGTGATCCGGCAGTAACGTGGAGTGATGCGGCAGTAACGAGGAGTGATCTGGCAGTAACGTGGAGTGATCCGGCAGTAACGTGGAGTGATGCGGCAGTAACGTGGAGTGATGCGGCAGTAACGAGGAGTGATCTGGCAGTAACGTGGAGTGATCCGGCAGTAACGTGGAGTGATGCGGCAGTAACGTGGAGTGATGCGGCAGTAACGAGGAGTGATCTGGCAGTAACGTGGAGTGATGCGTTAGTAACGTGGAGTGATGCGGCAGTAACGTGGAGTGATGCGGCAGTAACGTGGAGTGATCTGGCAGTAACGTGGAGTGATGCGGCAGTAACGTGGAGTGATGCGGCAGTAACGAGGAGTGATCTGGCAGTAACGTGGAGTGATGCGGCAGTAACGAGGAGTGATGCGGCAGTAACGTGGAGTGATGCGGCAGTAACGAGGAGTGATCTGGCAGTAACGTGGAGTGATGCGGCAGTAACGTGGAGTGATGCGGCAGTAACGTGGAGTGATGCGGCAGTAACGAGGAGTGATGCGGCAGTAACGAGGAGTGATGCGGCAGTAACGTGGAGTGATCTGGCAGTAACGTGGAGTGATGCGGCAGTAACGAGGAGTGATGCGGCAGTAACGAGGAGTGATGCGGCAGTAACGAGGAGTGATGCGGCAGTAACGAGGAGTGATGCGGCAGTAACGAGGAGTGATGCGGCAGTAACGTGGAGTGATGCGGCAGTAACGAGGAGTGATGCGGCAGTAACGAGGAGTGATCCGGCAGTAACGAGGAGTGATGCGGCAGTAACGTGGAGTGATCTGGCAGTAACGTGGAGTGATGCGGCAGTAACGTGGAGTGATCTGGCAGTAACGAGGAGTGATCTGGCAGTAACGTGGAGTGTTGCGGCAGTAACGTGGAGTGTTGCGGCAGTAACGTGGAGTGTTGCGGCAGTAAGGAAGAGTGATGCGGCAGTAACGCGGTGACGGTGAACCCTCGGTTGTGTTCCCCTTCGCCATCTCACTGCGCGGCGTGCCTCGTGGTCGTGACATCGGCCACGGGGAAATGGTTTTGCGTTTTTTGCTTCTCAGGGCCGCATCCATGACGACTACGACGACGTATCGATTTGTAACCGTGGATCAATCTCCCAGCCTCGCTCTGCGGGTGACACCTCCACGCCGCTCGCAGGGCACCGACGAACCGAGTGCGTGCTCAGAGTGGACACTGGTCCGCTGTGTTCAGTACCTTAGACGACAAACGTGGAACATTTAAGAAAATAGCTTTTACAACGTTTTCTTGATTAAGTGCCTTCACTTGGGGTACTGGGAGACGCGCAGTTGTCTGCTTGAACCGTCTCGCGCAGCAGCAGAAGCCGGAGTAAAGATGAAACTCTACAAAGGGTTGAGGAGTTCGCCAAGAGCAAACATTGCATTGCTAAGTGTCATTTTATAATGCCCCGATAAGTTTCAAGTTAATAAATAAAGCCTTGTACGGGTGGGTTTTTTGTTGCCTTCTAGAGTACAAAGGAACGTTCGTAGAGCTTGTATATAATAATCATTTGGTGAGTTACATTTTTAAGTTAATAGGATGGCTCGGATTACTCTGAACTTACGATTTGCTGTGAAAAATATGATTCAGAATCCTCCGTACAAGATCATCCCATACAGAACCATCGTCTCATCCCATACAGAACCCTCCGTACAAGATCATCCCATACAGAACCATCGTCTCATCCCATATAGAACCCTCCGTACAAGATCATCCCATACAGAACCATCGTCTCATCCCATACAGAACCCTTGTCTCATCCCATACAGAACCATCGTCTCATCCCATACAGAACCCTCCGTACAAGATCATCCCATACAGAACCATCGTCTCATCCCATATAGAACCCTCCGTACAAGATCATCCCATACAGAACCATCGTCTCACCCCATACAGAACCCTCCGTACAAGATCATCCCATACAGAACCATCGTCTCATCCCATACACAACCCTCCGTACGAGATCATCCCATACAGAACCCTTCTCATCCCATACAGAACCCTTCTCATCCCATACAGAACCCTCCGTACAAGATCATCCCATACAGAACCGTCATCCCGTGTGCTACGGAGCGTCTGCGACATTGTCGGTGCTACACAAGTTTGGCCGCAATCGTTTTGGCCAATTCCACCGAACGGCATCGACAGCCGTGACCTCGGCACGAACCCACGACACGTCGTCACAGTTGCACCCTTACAAAGATCCCCTGGATAGTCTTGGCAGACTGCTGGGGCAAGTGCTGTTAGCGAGTAGCGCCTATGAAGGCCGGCACGGCACACGAGGGGTTGGGTGGCCAGCACCACGCCCGGCCGCCTTTGTCTCCCCAGTGGCGATGATTACACATCGCACTGGGTACTCATTTGAGGCCAAGTCGACCTAGGGGAGGGTCCAGGACCGGTTCAGTTAATCGTCACCAGTGTTGGTGGTGGTGGCTGTGAGCGGGAATCGAACTCGGGTCTTGGCCGGATTCGCTCCCCATCACAGACACACCGACACGCGCACGTCCAACGCAATGCGGTCCGTGACTCGCACAGCAATCCAAGTCCGGG
The DNA here is from genome assembly GCF_965212315.1 of Lampetra planeri. Taxonomy (NCBI): domain Eukaryota; kingdom Metazoa; phylum Chordata; class Hyperoartia; order Petromyzontiformes; family Petromyzontidae; genus Lampetra; species Lampetra planeri. The sequence goes on from NC_136164.1 coordinate 3,257,571, forward strand.
GACTTGGAAATGAACTCCCCCGGTGAGCGATTACTAAGAACCGATTCTTGGCGTCAGCTTCGTCAACTCACCCACACCGGAGTGGATAGACGAGTCAGCTGACCGAAGTGGTGTGGTAGGGGGGGTCTTCGTCCGGGCTGTTTGGGGTTTTAGATTTCTTTGTTTAAATTAGGGTGCCACCCCATAGTTCAAGTTTGTTATTTTCAAGGTCACGGCGCCCGGTTGAATCTGTTTGTTGTGAAGTGACCGTGATCTCAGAGGAGATCCCGTGGCGTTTGCTGGGTGCACGACGGAGCTGACCGATGGATCACGGTCGATACTCACAGAGTCACAGAGTAGAGGCACAGACACAGAGAACAAGATGGGGACCCTGAGTGGGTGAGTGAGTAGGTGGGTGTGTGACTGAGTAGGTGAGTGGGTAGGTGAGTAAGTGAGCGAGTGAGTGGGTAGTCGAGTTAGTTGGTGAGTAGTAGGGTGCCACTGATTAGAGTAACAGAGTAGAGACACAGACGCAGAGAAGAGGAGATGTGGACCCTGAGCGAGTAGTTGAGTGGATAGGTGTGTGGGTGAGCAGTTAAGCGGGTAGGTAAGTAAGTAGTTGAGTGAGTAGGTGAGTGAGTAGTTGAGTGGATAGGTGTGTGGGTGAGCAGGTGAGCGGGTAGGTGAGTAAGTAGTTGAGTGAGTAGGTGAGTGAGTAGTTGAGTGGATAGGTGTGTGGGTGAGCAGGTGAGCGGGTAGGTAAGTAAGTAGTTGAGTGAGTATGTGAGTGAGTAGTTGAGTAAGTAGGTGAGTAGGTGAGTAGTAGGGTGCCACTCAATACACACACAGAGTCACGGTGTAGAGGCGTAGACACAGAGAACAAGATGGGGACCCTGAGTGGGTGAGTGAGTAGGTGGGTGTGTGAGGGAGTAGGTGAGTAAGTAGTTGAGTGAGTAGGTGAGTGAGTAGTTGAGTGAGTGAGTAGGTGAGTAGCAGGGTGCCACTCAGCACACACAGAGTCACGGTGTAGAGGCGTAGACGCAGAGTGGAGGAGGGGCGAGGAACGGAGAGTCCAAGGAGGTTTCTCGGCTCTTGACTTGTACAGAGAAAGTAACGACGTGGAGAGGAGGGGGAGACCCCAAACAATCTGAGACCTCTCCGTCCCCATGTGCTGCATGCTGGATGGCACCCTAATATTTACATCATTTATATATAAACATACCTTGTATGTGATGGGGTGTGACGTGACCAATGACCTGATTGGCGGCAACCAATCAGGTCAGTCCTCGCGTCGAGCGGAACCCGATTCGCGATCGCCACAAAAGTTCTCAAACAAAAGTCGACAAAAATCAGATCGATAAACGTTTACATAGAAAGAAAAAAATCGACAATAAATTAACGACCTCCCTTACCAACGAACAAACTAACGATCGGCAGCAACTTCAACTCCGCCTATCGGCGCTACAGCCGTCGTCATCATCATCATCATCGTCAAAAGCCGCTACACGCCTGCTCAAGTATTGCCCAGTGCCAGTTTGGCCTGCGAGTGTGCACGACTGTTACAGCGTCAACGTTAAAAATCACCGAACGCCGCCGATCGTGACCACCACGACAAACGGGGACGTGTCTGGCCCTTCTTTTTGAGTACAAGTGCATGCGGAGGATGCCAGGGATTTCAAGGCAGCGACAAGGTTAAGCAACGTGGAAGTCTTGGAATATAATAGAACAGGGCAAGCAACGTGGGGAACTTCAGAATATAATAGGACAGGCTAAGCAACGTCCAGCCTGGGAATATAACAGCAGGGGGATGGGGTAAGCAACTTGGAGCTTCAGATGAAAGCGTGGCAGGAAGGTGTGGGCCAAGTAACCAGGGAGGGAGGGAGGGTGGCAGGGAGGGAGGGGTCGTGATGGGTTTCAGGGTGGTAACTTTTCAGCCCTAACGTTTAGTGTTAATATAACAACGATAATAATCAAACATTTAAATTAAGTATACAGGAGAAGGTTATAAAGAGGAGCAAACCTTAAAACGGCGTCGCATCGCTGACGGTAGCAATCATATAATCATTGTTACTAATCATAATAAATACTTGGTTAAAAAACCGCCGTACAAAGGAACGCAGCGGCAGCAGCAGCAGCAGCGGCGGCGGCGGTGGCAGTGGCCGCCAGAATTTCACAAACTGGACTCGGGGACCTCCCTCTTGCTCCTCGCCAACCACGTTCCGTACGGCGCCCCGCCGGGCCGCCCGCCAGCGGTGGCGGCGGCCGCCGACGGCGCACAGCGCGTGGCGCCGGCGGTGCCGCCAGAAGGGGCGGCGGCGGCCGCCGGCGCCGCCGCCGGTTTAGTCGCCGCATCTTTCTTCTTGCCCTTTGACCTCTCCTCCGCTTTCGGCGCAACGGGGGCGACCGCCGCAACTTGCTTCGCTTTTCCGGACGCGCCGCTCCGAACGTTCGCCGCCTTCTTCCCCTGCTGCTGCTGCTGCTGCAGCGCCGACGCCGCCGCCGCCGCGGCGCTTCTCTTCTGCGTCGTCACGGCCGCCGTAGAAGCGGTAGAAGCGGAAGCCGAAGCCGCCCGCGTCGGCGATCGCTTCGGCGTCTGTCCTCGACCGCCGCCGCTCGCGCCGCTCGCCGTCCCGGCCGCACCGGCAGCCGGGACGGCGCCGGCGCCCCCGGCGGGCCGCTGGGTCACGTCCCTCCGCATCAGCGCCGCCCGGAACAGGGACAGTCGCCCCTCGGGCTTCCGTTTTGCCGCCGCGGCATCCGATTTGGCGGCAGCGTCGGCGGCGGCGGAAGGAGCCGACTTCTCCGATTTAGCGGCGGCGGTGACGCCGTCCGATTTGGCAGAAGCCGCGGATCGCTCGGATTTGGCAGGAGCGGCCGCGACGACGCCGACGCCCGCGGGTTTGGCGGCGGCGGAGGCGGCGGAGGCGGCGTGGCCGCCCCTGTCCGGCCTGCCGACGTTCGCGGAGTCGGCGCCGGCGTCCGTCCTGGCGGCGGCCCTCGCTCGCCGGCGGGGCGAGGAGGCGGCGGCGGCGACCGCCCCGGCCGCCGTCCCGCGCCTCTCGGGCCCCGGCAGCCGGCCGGACGACGACGAGAGCGACGAGCGGCTCGCCGACGACGAGCGCTGCGCCGAAGCCGCCCTCCTCTGCCTCTGCAGCGACCCCGCGACATCCAACGACGCCGGCAGCCGGGCGGGCGACGCCGCGTCCGACGATCGAGGGAGAGTCGTCGTCGTCCTCCTCAGCGCCGCCGCCGCGCCGCCGCCGGCCGGGCGCCGGCGCGGGTCGCCGGGCGGCGGCGGCGCCACGGAGGTGGAGGAAGAGGAGGAGGAGGGGCGGCCGCGGGAGGCGGCGGCGGCGCTCGACGAGGAGGAGGGTTCCGGGACGGCCGCCGTTGCCGCCCCGCTCCAGGAGCGCCGATCCGACCCGTGCTGCTGCTGCTGCTGCTGCTGCCGCCGGTGCTGCTGCTGCTGCTGGACAAGCAAGGAGGAGGTGGCGGAGGAGGAGGAGGGGGGCGCGTCTCGGCTGACGCTCCGAGCCCTGGGTAGGCCGTGACGCGAAGACGCGGCCGCCGCCACCGCCCCGGCCGCGGCCGTCGCGGAGGGCCCGGCCGGGCCGAGGGAAAAGTCGGCCTTGCGGGGCAGCGTGGCCGGCATGGAGGCCGGGCGAGCCCTGACGGAGGGGAAGGAGGCGGCCGGCGAGGAGCAGGCCGACAAGGGTGGCAGGGCGCAGGAGTTGTTGTGGGGACGCCGCCCGTTGGCAGAGAAGGGCGACGACGGAGCCGTGGACTGGACCCCGCGGGCAAACGGGCGCGACGAGAAGCCACCTGCGGGGGGGAGTGACCGGGGGGGGGGGAGGTCGCAGGGGAGGGGGGGCGTCAACGGGAGAACCATCAGACGAGTTTGGCGACCGACATTCTCCCCCCCGCCCCAAAACCCCCACCAGTAGTTACATTGTCATGGGAACTTTAATTGAGGGACTGTACTGTCGTTGTCATCTTCGTGTGTATGCATGTATGTACTGTACGTATGTTGAACTTCTCTCGCACCGTACGTAGCCAACTCCTGTAATCGGAGGTACGGGGAGGGGCCAAACAAACTCAACACAACAACAACAAGCAGCAGCAGCAGTTCATATCGATGATGACGACCTGAAAGTGCAGAGCTCCAGTGGCTTCCTGGTATCGAAAGGAAGAGCGTTGCAGACGGCAAAATACAGAAATGCATCATGGGAGCGCACGACAAGTAAGGCAACGTGACGGCGAGCGGCAAAGCAGCGTGGGATTCCGCAGCAGGGGATTCTGGGAGACGGGAATCAAGGGTAAAAACCCGGAAGAGGGGCACAGACCGATGAAGGGGCTGGCGCCATCTTCGTCCGTGGTGGGCAGCGGGTCGTGCGACGTGGAGGGCGAGTCGTGCGGCGACGCGGGAGACGTCCCGCTCGTCGAGGCCTTCGACACGAGGCTGGGCCTGCGCTCTAGGCCGGGGAGGCGGTTCACCCAGTGCTCCGACAGGGAGGAGCACGTGGAGCCTGGTGGGCACGCATGCACGCACACACGCACACACGCACGCACGAACACACGCACACACGCACGCACGCACGCACGCACACACACACACACACGCACACACGCACGACGGAGACACGCACGCAGGCAGGCACGCACGCAGGCACGCAGGCACGCACGCACGCACGCGGGAGAGAGGACGGACACACGCAGGTCAAATACACCCCCTCCTGGTGCCACTCTCTCCCTCTCTCACACACAAAACAAAGATCCCCCCCCCCCCCCCCCGTGTAGCCTTAACAGACTAGCGAGCACCTATGAAGGCCGGCATGGCCGGCATGGCACACGAGGGGGTGGGTGGCCAACACCACGCCCGGCCGCCTTTGTCTCCCCAGTGGCGATGTTTACTCACCGCACCAGGTACCCATTTGAGGCCGAGTCGACCTAGGGTTAGGCCCAGGATCGGTTCTGATAATCGTCACCGGTGTTGACCGTGAGCGGGAGTTGAACCCGGGTCTCCAAGTTCGTAGTGCGGTGCGCTAACTACTGCTACGCTACCGCTCCCTACACACGCACACGTACACACACACGTACACACACACGTACACACACACGTACACACACACGTACACACACACGTACACACACGCACACACGCACGCACGCACACACGCACACACACGTACACACACACGTACACACACGTACACGCACACTTACACACACACGTACACACACACGTACACACACACGTACACACGCACATACACACACACGTACACGCACACTTACACACACACGTACACGCACGTACACACACATGCACACACACGTACACACACGTACACACACGTACACACACACGTACACACACACGTACACACACACGCACGTACACACACACGTACACACACACGCACAGTGCGCCCTGCGAGGCCCCGCATGACCCCCTGTGAGCACCCTCGCGAACCCTGCGTGGCTGGTACCGGCGTGGGAGCTGCTGGCCGACCAGGCCGGGATGGCGCTGCGTCTCTGGTAGAAGAGGATGTAGGCTGCTCGCGTGCACACCCGCTCCTCCTCCACCGCCTCCACCGCGCTGTCGTCAAAGCAGTACCACTGGCCATCCAGAGAGTTCTTGCAGAAGGCTACGAGGGAGAGGGGAGGGGGGTGGAGAGGGTCATGTACCAACATCTGAATATGTATTTTTCCTGGAGGAATCCCATGAGCTATGAAGCTTTTTTTCACAGATGTCCAGGAGGGGCACGGAGTCAGAACGTTACAACAACAATACAAAAACACGATAAGAGTGCAAAGTATAGAAAAAGGTAATACAATTACAGATAAAACTATTTTTTTTATCTTACCAGGTAAAGCCCACTGAGGTATTAATATATTTTTATAGAAGCGACCTGGCCAGTAATGATGGCTCAACAAAGTGGCTTATCATGACGTGGAAATTTATAGCAGCGCAATTATCAAAACAATATCCACGCACGTCTCCAAATGTGGAGGGAACAAACCGGAGGACCCGGAGAAAAAATCCTCGATTTACTTGAGCAAGTGAGGCCCACACGACGCACGAGACAAAGACCCACGATGAGAACCTGATCCGCTGCCCGCGTACCCGTGTAGTGGCCCGACTGCAGCAGGCGGCCGTTGTGATTGCACACGGCGTAGAGGTCGTAGCGGAGGTCGTCGGGGTCGGCCCCGAGTCGCCGGGGGTCGTCTCCACGGCGACCAGTGAGAGAGCAGCGTCCACGTGCTCTGCGAGCGGCGCACCACGTGCGGCGTCATGTCGAGCGCCGTCAGCGGGAAGCGCACCAGGGAGGACAGCTTGGTGCGACGCTCGCCCACCTGGGGCAGCGGGGAGAGAGGCGGGGGGGGGGAGGACAGCTTGGTGCGACGCTCGCCCACCTGGGGCAGCGGGGAGAGAGGCGGGGGGGGGGGAGGACAGCTTGGTGCGACGCTCGCCCACCTGGGGCAGCGGGGAGAGAGGCGGGGGGGGGGGGAGGACAGCTTGGTGCGACGCTCGCCCACCTGGGGCAGCGGGGACAGAGGCGGGGGGGGGGGAGGACAGCTTGGTGCGACGCTCGCCCACCTGGGGCAGCGGGACAGAGACGGGGGGGGGGGGAGGACAGCCTTGGTGCGACGCTCGCCCACCTGGGGCAGCGGGGAGAGAGAACGGGGGGGGGGAGGACAGCTTGGTGCGACGCTCGCCCACCTGGGGCAGCGGGGAGAGAGGCGGGGGGGGGGGGAGGACAGCTTGGTGCGACGCTCGCCCACCCTGGGGCAGCGGGGAGAGAGACGGGGGGGGGGAGGACAGCTTGGTACGACGCTCGCCCACCCTGGGAGCAGCGGGAGAGAGACGGGGGGGGGGGAGGACTAGCTTGGTGC
>NC_136164.1:3264646-3314530 GCF_965212315.1 Lampetra planeri
ACCCAGGCAGGTGCTTAGTTTTGGTGGGGCTGATGGTAAGGCCCCACCTCTTAGTGGCACACTCCAGCCTCAGCAGCAGCGTCTCCAACTCCTCTTCTGAATGAGCAGCTATTACCAAATCATCGGCATACATAACGTGGTTGACCAATAGGGAGCCATCCCTTGATCGCACCCGGGCGTCGATCAGCCTCCCATTATATCTGTACCAAATGGTAATTCCCCCGGTACAGCTATTGAAGGCTTCACGAACTACGCAGTCGAAATAGATGTTAAATAATGTGGGAGCCAGAGGACATCCCTGTCGCACCCCAAGGTGTACAGGGAAAGGCTCCGACTCCCGGCCACGTAGTTTTACCCGGGCCCGCTCACCATCATGAAGGTCCTTAATGATCGTGAGCAGAGGGTCAGGGACTCCGAAAGCACGAAGAACAACCCAGAGCCCAGTCCTACTGATGGTATCATAGGCCTTGACCAGGTCAATAAAGCAGAGATGTAGGTCTTTTTGGAATTCCCTACACCTCTGCTGTAGCAGACGGACAGAAAATATGGCATCTGTGCAGGACCGCCCTTTCCTGAAACCACATTGGGGCTCCGCAAGCCTCTCCTCAGCATGCCTAGCAAGGCGATGTTGAATAATCCTTGCCAGGACCTTACCCGGCACACTGAGGAGTGAGATGCCCCTGTAGTTGTTACAGTCTGTGCGGTCCCCCTTCTTAAAGAGGGGGACCACCAGGGCATCCTTCCAGTCCTGCGGAACCCGTCCAGTGGTCCAGACTGTTGTTATGATGTCATATAGGGCAGTCTGTGCACAAACGCCACCCTCCCTCAGCATTTCGCCTGGGAGATCATCTCTGCCCGGTGCCTTCCCTGGTCTCAGACTCCGGATCGCCCTCAGTACTTCCTCAACAGCCGGTACCTCAGCCAGCCACTCACAGGGGGTGACCTCTTCCAATATTTGAGGCACCGCAGCCTCAGCAAGGTTATCCCCACTTTGTGCCATGATGTTTTCCTGGCTGAGAGATTTTCCCTCCCCCAGGACCTCACAGAAATGCTCAGCAAATCTGCAAACCTGTTCCTGGGGGTCGGAGATTGGATCACCGTTTTTTCCTCTAATGATGGTAATAGGTGTGGCGCTGCAGGTTACTTTTTTGATGGAGTTAAATAGTGATTTGTGATCGCGGGCCACTGAGGCAGACTCCATCTCCTCAGCAACCCGCGACCACCACCCATCCTTACAGCGCCTTACGGCTCTCCGAACCTCCGAGCGAAGGCTGCGGTAAACCTCCTCATTCTCTGACGTGGGATGCTGTAGGCGATGAGAGTGGGCCTGTCGCTTTTTCTCAATTAACCTGAACACCTCCTCCGTCAGCCAGGGTTCCCGGGGAGGTCTGGACCGCGTACCCAAAGCAGCCATTGCAGCTGCATGAGTCACAGTCTTAAACCTCGCCCATTTACCCTCGACATCAGGTGGAGTGGGGGACGATGCCAACCCCAGCTGCAAGCGATGATGAAATTCTCGCTTGCAACTTTCATCAGCTAACTTAGACCAGGCCACTTTTGGTTGGAATGGGATCCTGGGTGTACACCCACCACCGGAGTGGAAGAATGGCAGGCGCATCTTACAGATGACTAGTCGATGGTCAGAGGGCAGATCAGCTCCACGGTAGGTCCTGGTGTCAAGGACATGGGCTCGCATCCGCTGGTCCGTCACTACGTAGTCCAGCAGATGTTCTTGCTTGGACCCGGCATGCATCCATGATGTTGTGTGGATGCGCCGATGCCGGAAGAGCGTGTTGGTAATTACAAGCCCATGGGCTGCACAGAAATCTAGCAGCCTCCTACCGTTGTTATTGAGCTGATCTGGCCCATGCCTTCCAATCACTCCAGACACATACACACACGTGCACACACGCAGACACACGTGCACACACGCACACACGCGTACACACACACACACGTGTACACACACACACACAAGTGTACACACACACACACACGTACACATGCGTACATCTCGGACACGGCCACCAGGGACCACCGTACGCGGGCCTCTTGCCTGTATTGCGCTTGGAATATTTCCTGCACGAAGCTGTGGTTCCCCTGCTCGGAGAGGGGACGCTCCCCGGGAACGTCGGCCTCGTCCGACGACCACAGTTCCCCCTGCTGCTGGACACGAGGTGAAGCAGCGCGCAAGGTGAAGGAAAAACAATCGCGATCCTGTCTCTATCTGCAGCCAGACGACATCACCAAAACTACTCAACTCCATTGAAGCCATGTGGCTGCTACGGTTTAGATGATGATGGTGGTGGTAGGGATGATGATGATGGTAGTGAACATTGTGATGATGGAGGTGGTAGTAGTAGTGATGAGGGTAACAATGATTGTGATGGCGATTGTGATGATGGTGGCAGTGATGATGATGAGGGTCATGATGATCGTGATGATGGTGGTAGTGATGGTAATGATTGTGATAATGATGGTGGTAGCGATGATGATGATGAGGGTAATGTTGATTGTGATGGTGGTGGTAGTGATGATGATGGTAATGATTATGATGATGGTGGTGGTAGTGATGATGATGATGATGAGGGTCATGATGATTGTGATTGTGGTGGTAGTGATGATGATGGTAATGATTGTGATAATGATGGTGGTAGTGATGATGATGATGAGGGTCATGATGATTGTGATTGTGGTGGTAGTGATTATGATGGTAATGATTGTGATAATGATGGTGGTAGTGATGATGATGATGAGGGTCATGATGATTGTGATGGTATTGATGATGATGGTAATGATTGTGATAATGATGGTGGTAGTGATGATGATGATGAGGGTCATGATGATTGTGATTGTGGTGGTAGTGATGATGGTAATGATTGTGATGATGGTGGTAGTGATGATGATGAGGGTCATGTTGATTGTGATTATGGTGGCACTTTAGGGTAAAGCCTATTCTTTAAAACCAGCTGGGCGTAGCTCGTAGCTGTGGGGTGGGGGGGGGTGCCTGGTCTCACGTGCAGCGGGAGAGGCAGCAGGAGGGAGGGCCGCGCGTTGGAGTTGTTGAGATCCTCGTGCATGCGGTCGAGCAGCCACAGCAGGAACTCCTGCGCGTCGTGCTGGGAGCTGCCGCGGAACTGGGACGCGTAGCGCGCCACCACGCCCTGCGTCCGGCAACACCACACCACACACGGCACACTCTCGGCACACGCTACCGCTTGGGACGCGTGGAGCGCCACCACGCCTTGCGTCCGGCAACACCACACCACACACGGCACACGCTCGGCACACGCGCTACCGGTTGGGACGCGTGGAGCGCCACCACGCCCTGCGTCCGGCAACACCACACCACACACGGCACACGCTCGGCACACGCGCTACCGGTTGGGACGCGTGGAGCGCCACCACGCCCTGCGTCCGGCAACACCACACCAGACACGACACACGCTCGGCACACGCTACCGCTTGGGACGCGTGGAGCGCCACCACGCCTTGCGTCCGGCAACACCACACACGGCACACGCTCGGCACACACGCTACCGGTTGGGACGCGTGGCGCGCCACCACGCTTTGCGTCCGGCAACACCACACACGGCACACGCTCGGCACACACGCTACCGGTTGGGACGCGTGGCGCGCCACCACGCCTTGCGTCGGGCACCGACAATGGGCACGGCACGCATGCACGGCACACACGCTCAGTGCACGGCACGCGAGCAACGCAGACTACCACAGTGTGGGCTTGAGCGCTGCGGCAGGCTGCGTGCCACTACAATGTCGCACCTCCCGATTATCTACAGTTGTTTATGTAAGGTGCGAAAGAAGTTCAACGTACATACAATTTCTATTTTACCAGGCAAGGCCCCACCGAACCCTTTGCTCTTTTTCAGAAGAGAGCCGGCCACAAATGACAGCCATCACGTGGAAATTTCAAGCAGCCGAATAATCTGAATGCACGTTGATGCTAAATGTGGAGGGGAAAACCGGAGGACCCGAGAAAAACCTCCAAATATACCCAGACCTCCGATCAGTACGGTTGGCTACGTACAGACCGAAAGAAGTTCAACGTACATGCGTCAGGGTCGGGATCGAACCCACGACCTCCTGCATACCAGGCGAGGGAGATTACACCTCACCCCCGTGGCGCCACCCAGGGAACTGTGAGGCATCGAGCGCCAACACGACGCGCGTCACACGGCACGCACCACACAGCACGCACCACACAGCACGCACCACACAGCATGTCACACAGCACGCACATTCTCTACTAACCAACCACGGTACCGGTTCAGGACCTTGTCACAGCAAGACAAACATCCACCCCCCCCCCCCCCCCCGAGTAACTTTTGGGTGGCCATTTTCAAGCTCAGTTGACCCAGGGGAGGCCCAGGACCGGTTCAGATAATCGTCACTGGTGTTGGTGGCCATGAGCAGGAATCAAACTCGGGTCGCTGGGTTCGTAGGGCAGCGCGCTTGTGTCACAACACACACGTGCTAGTCACGAGCCTACCAGAGTTTGGGTTCATTTCCTGAGCTGGACTGTGGCCCTTAGGGTACAAATCCTGGGCCAGGTTCATTAATATCTCTCTGTGTACTGCTCAGGAGGGGAAGCCGCTCGCCACCACCGCTCAAGCCCTGGGTGCGACTCCTGGGGCAGGGAGCGTCTCTCTGGATCACAATGCCAGCAAACGCATGTGAACACCAAGCACCCATTCGACACGAACCTCACAGAGCCTGGCTTCAAGTCCTGGGACTAAGCGTCTCTCTGTGTGTCTTTCTCAGGGGGGAGTTAAAAATGGCCGCGTCGGAGACACTCAGCCAGAAACCTGGGGCTGGGCGTTTCTGCGTCTCGATTGAGTCGACAGATTGGCGAGCAATGCAGTGAGTGAGCCGGCGAGTGATCACAGGTGCGAGCCAGCGGATGAGCAAGTCGGTGAGCGAGTTGGCGAGCAGACGAGTGGGCGAGCCGTCACCTCGACCCTGCTTCTCACCTTAAAGTCCCCGGAGAGCTGCGGCGTGTATTCCAACGTCCACAACGCCCGCACCAGGGTCGCCAGTTGCTCCGTCACCTCCCCTCGCTTGCTGCTGTCATCACCTCCACCGCCACCTCCACCTCCACCTCCGCCGCCACCTCCACCGCCTCCTCCACTGCTGCCACCACCTCCACCTCCACCGCCTCCTCCACCGCCACCACTACCTCCACCTCCGACGCCACCTCCACCGCCTCCTCCACCGCCACCTCCACCACCGCCCCCACCACCATTACCACCGTCGCCACCACCGCCCGCCGCCGCGGTCGTCTTCGCTGCTGCGGCCGCTGCAGCTGTGCCGGCCAAGTCCTGCTTGTACTGACCCAGGCCCAGGTACTCGGCCAGCATGTCGGTGTTGCTCAGGCACTGCAGCACGGCGTTCATGAAGCATGTATTGCCGTGATTGCGCAATCCGCTCACTCCCGGCACTTGCTGCTGCTGCTGCCGTTGCTGCTGCTGCTGCCTCGCCCTCTGCTGCTGCTGCTGCTGCTTAACCGACAGCGACCTCCTGACGCCCTGTGCCCTGCCGCGCTCCCGAAACGCGCCGAACCCCCCGTCGTCCTCCAAGTCGCCCCCGTTCTGCCCGTCCGCCCTCTTGGCGGGCGACGCGGCGGCGGAACTGGCGGCGGAATTGGCGGCGCTGCCGCCGGCGGTCGATCGCTTGGCAGTGCCGGTGGAGGAGAGCGGCGAAGGCGCCGCTCCCCCGAGGCCTTCGTGCTGCTCCGACGCGGTGCCCGACAGCTTGGCGATGGTGGAGAGCGCTTTGAGCATGCGCGACATGAGGCTGCCCAGGTGGCGGATGGATCGGCGGCGCAAGGATTTCGCCTTGGCCTTGTGGCGCTTCTCTATCGAAGGGGGCACGTTCGGCGTGGTCACTCCGCCGATACCACCGCCGATACCGCAGCTGCCACCGCTCCGTCCGGGCGAGCGGTCGACACGTAAGAGGCCGCCGTGGCAACTGCCACCGCCGCCGATGCCCATCGCAACGTCGTCCTCCTCCTCCTCCTCCGCCTCGTCGATGTCTCCGTCGTCGTCGTCGACGTCTTCATCGTTGTAGTCGTCGTCCTCCTCTTCGTCCTCCTCGTCGTCGTCACCGCGGCCCCGGAGCTGCCGCCGCCGGGATCCGAGTTGGACTCCCGCGCCGCCGCCGCCGCGGCCGCCGCCGCCAAAGTCACCCGGCTCGTCGTCGTCGTCCAGATCCTCGGCCTGGGCGAGCGCGGCGGTGAGCGCGCGCTGGTGCTTGGCCGGCGTGGGCTGTGATGCCACTGGGCCGGCTGGGGGAGCGGTCGGAGCGGGAGGAGGAGGAAGCTGGTGCCCGGGAGAGGTGGGGTGGGTGTCGGGAGGGGAGGTTAAGGGGAGTCGGATCAACTAAAAACTACACAACAATTTTTTATTTTACCAAGTAAGGTCCACTGAGCTACATAGCATTTTTTGTCAGAAGCGACCTGGACGTCACAAATGATAGCTCAACCAAGCGGCTTATCGTCGCATGGAAATTGACATCAGCCAAATACTCTAAAAGCTCACCGATTTAAAATGTGGAGGGAAAAACCGGAGGGCTCGGAGAAAAAATCCACGAGACCACGAGGTGAGACGCACACAAACTCCATTCAGACAGGTGTCAGTCTCAGGATCGATCCCACGATCTCCTGTATACCTGGTGAGGTAGTTACATCTCCTAGAAGCTGCAGCGCTCGCTCCCGAGGTCAAGCGACTGAAATTCTGTCAAACCTGCTGGGCTTCACATAAGCTGGGGTGCCATTCCTACGCTCAGTCTAACCCTGAAGGCATTTTCATTGCTTCAGGGCATCTTAATCACCGACTCTTACTTACATCCTTACATAATGCATGGCTTGCCGAATGCAACGCTTGAAAACTTTGATCTCGGGACGCAGTGGCATGCCCCAGCTCTTCCCGCTCACATCTTTATTTCATCGTTTTTAGCACGAATTGCTATTCCAAAATTCTTGCCTGAGCTATAAATTTTGTTGTTATTGCAAAAAATAACGTACGGCCCTCTGTCAGCCCACTGCTGGACGCAGGCCAAAAACCGCTGCCGTGTGGATGACCGGAGATCGCGTGATGGTTTATTGCCCTTGACGAGACCAGCAAAGAGTATTGTGGTTCATTTGCGGCGAGCACTTTCCGTGTAATGAGTGCGACCTCGTAAGAGGTCTTGCCTCACGGGAGGTGGAGCCGCCCAGCGCTTCGAGAGGATGCGATCTCCGAGTACGCACGGAATCGCACTGGGAAAAGTGTCTCTTGCACACTCAACGGCCGGAGGAAAATGTGGTCGAGTGAGCGAGTCCACACTCCGAGCAAAATCACATTCACTGCCGCAGCGTTCTTCACTCATTTTCAGAGGGGGTGAGGGAACGGACACTTAACACATCATGTGTGAGGGCCACCACACATTTGAAACCATTGTTGGGTTTGACAGCAGCACGATGATGATGGGGGGGGGTGTTGTTTAGATCACGTGTTGTGTATTGTCAGGGGCTGCACGTCAGGGGCCCGCACTAAAGGCCACCGGGGGCTATCAGTGGCCTGCGGGCCTTGCCATGAAGAACGCCGCTCTACAGACATCGGCGACTCAGAACTGATCTCGCGATGGCGTGAGGAGGGGGTGAGAAGAGCAGTTGTGGCATGAGAATTTGGCATCGATTCACCGATCAGAATCGAGTGATTCTTCAGCCCCACCGGTACACACACAGAGCCGTGCACTCTGCGTGTCGTTAAGCCAATTATAATTATATACATCGGCGTAAACGATTGGAGTTTGGTTGTGTTTAGGAGATGGGTCGGGCTGCAGAGCAGAGTGGAGACGCAGACAAGAAATGGAACAATTTGGCAGTACGGGCAGGGCACGCGAGACAAGCGGGAGAGATGAGAAAGACTAAACGAGATAAGACGGTACGGGGAGTATGATACGAGCAGTACACACGAGACGGACAGGGCGGGCGACAGCTTCAATAAGATAATATATGGACGAAACGGTACAAACCAGACAGGCAGTACAGATGAGAGAGCCTGAACGAGATGGTACAGAGAGTGCACACGTGACAGGCAGTACAGATGAAATATAACAAATGGAGGGATAGAACAGGCAGTATCAATGAGATCATGTACGAGACAGTACAAACCTGATGGGAGGTACAGACAGGATACAGCGAATGAGAGAGGCCAATGAGACGGGCAAGCACAGACGGAAGTACAGATGATGATTAAGTGCAGACGGACAACGCACGAGCCTGTTACGTGTGCGTGTGTGTAGGTGTGTACGTGCATGGGGAGCGGGAGTGCAGCGGTTAGCGCGCTGCGAACCAGGCGACCTGGGTTCGACTCCCGCTCACGGTCAACACCAGTGACAATAATCTGAACCGCTCCTGCTGGGCCTCCGCTAGGTCTACTCAACCTCAAATTAGTACCTGGCGTGAGGTGTGAACGTCGTCACTAGGGAGACAAAGGCGGCCGGGCGTGGTGCGGGCCACCCACCCCCTGGTGTGCCGTGCCGGCCTTCATAGGTGCTACTCGCTCACAGCACTTGCCCCTACGGTCTCTTATAAGGCGGTGAGGTCATGTAATAGTGGTCAAGGTACAGCCCTACGATTTCTTTGCTCACCCTATGTAGGGTGAGCTTACCTACCGTGTAGGGTGGCTGGCCTACACTTTAACCCTTTGTGTTCATGTACACAACACGGGTGTGCGTCAACACACACACACATGCCCGCATGCATATGAATGCACGTGTACAGATGGCATGTATGTGTACTCGCTCACACACACACACGTGCACACGTACATATACATTTACACATATATCGTGACGCACATACACATGCTTATGCGTCCATTTACATAACCAGATTATATAAACCCATTGAGACGCATGGAACACACTCATCTGCATACACGCACGTAGTAGACGGTGCACACGCACAGCAGCATATGCTATGTCTACCTACAATATAAATATAGCCCGAACAGACTGTAGGGCAAGTGCTGTGAGCGAGTAGCACCTATGAAGGCCGGCACTGTGGCACACGAGGGGGGGGGGGTGACTAGCACCACACCTGGCCGCCTTTTCACACGTCGCAACCAGGTACTCATTTGAGGCCGAGTCGACCTAGGGGAGGCCCAGGACCGGTTCAGATAATCGTCACCGGTGGTGGTGGCGCCCATGAGCGGGACTTGAACTCGTGTCGCCGGGCTGTTAGCGCAGTGCGCTAACCGCTGCGCCACCGCTCCCCACTCCCACGAGTCATCAGGAACAGCAGCCGCCCGTTCGCCACTAAGTGGCGGTGACGTCACCACGGCTCTTGTGCCAGGCTAGGTGCACCGCGGGGCTTGTGCCAGGCTAGGTGCACCGCGGGGCTTGTGCCAGGCTAGGTGCACGGCGGGGCTTGTGCCAGGCTAGGTGCACCGCTAGGCTTGTGCCAGGCTAGGTGCACGGCGGGGCTTGTGCCAGGCTAGGTGCACGGCGACGCTTGTGCCAGGCTAGGTGCACCACGACGCTTGTGCCAGGCTGGGTGCACGGCAGGGCTTGTGCTAGGCTAGGTGCACGACGGGGCTTGTACCAGGCTAGGTGCACCGCGACGCTTGTGCCAGGCTATGTGCACGACGGGGCTTGTGCCAGGCTAGGTGCACCGCGGGGCTTGTACCAGGCTAGGTGCACGACGACGCCTGTGCCAGGCTAGGTGCACGACGACGCTTGTGCCAGGCTAGGTGCACGGCGGAGTGGCTTGTGCCACAGGCACACGACCCGCGACATTTGCCCTCGGGG
The DNA here is from genome assembly GCF_965212315.1 of Lampetra planeri. Classification (NCBI taxonomy): domain Eukaryota; kingdom Metazoa; phylum Chordata; class Hyperoartia; order Petromyzontiformes; family Petromyzontidae; genus Lampetra; species Lampetra planeri. Next base: position 3,274,460 of record NC_136164.1, read on the forward strand.
CTCGCGGGCGCGAAGACGCCCCCAGGGCACCCTCAGAGAGACCGCCCAGGGGGAGGGTGGAGCTCAGCAACGCCGAGACACAACACGGGGGGTAAAGACAACAACAACACGGGGGGTAAAGACAACAACAACAACACGGGGGGGTGGGGGGGGGGTAACAACACCCGCCAGCAAGTTGGAGGAGACGCTGGGGGTGGTGGTGGTGGTGTGAAGGGAGGGAGATGCCGGTGGTCACCTCAAGGCCGCCGCTGCTGCCGATGATGCTGCTGCTGCTGTTGATGACTAACCGCTGCTGTTGTTGCTGTTGTTGCTGTTGTTGTTGTTGGTCGTCCGCTCCGGGCTTTACCTTGCCCAGTGTGAAGCCGCCTCGCTTGTACATTGTCGATGTAGTGAATGGTAATTGTTGTTGTACTGATTGTTGTTGTTGCGGTTGTTGTTGTTGCGGTTGTTGTTACCGTCGGCGAGGCCTTGCGCTATCCAGAATCTGTATTGACGCTGGACGAATCCGATGAGCTAGAAAGCTCTTGTAGACACATGTTCCAGTCGGAGGACGACATCACCATCATCATCACCACCATCACCACCACCATCATCACCACCATCATCACCATCATCACCTCGTCTTGATCTCGTCGTGAACCACGAGCATCGTTGGTTGTTCACGAGGAGGTGAGGTTCACCTCGGCTGAGGAAAACAAATCTCCCCTCACCACCCTCACTCACTCACCACCCTCACTCACTCACCACCCTCACTCACCACCCTCACTCACCAGGCTCACTCACTCACCACCCTCACCAGCCTCACTCACTCACCACCCTCACCAGCCTCACTCACTCACCACCCTCACCAGCCTCACTCACTCACCACCCTCACTCACTCACCACCCTCACTCACTCACCACCCTCACTCACCACCCTCACCAGCCTCACTCACCACCCTCACCAGCCTCACTCACTCACCACCCTCACTCACCACCCTCACCAGCCTCACTCACTCACCACCCTCACCAGCCTCACTCACTCACCACCCTCACTCACCACCCTCACTCACTCACCACCCTCACCAGCCTCACTCACTCACCACCCTCACCAGCCTCACTCACTCACCACCCTCACTCACTCACCACCCTCACTCACCAGCCTCACTCACTCACCACCCTCACTCACCACCCTCACCAGCCTCACTCACTCACCACCCTCACCACCCTCACCAGTCTCACTCACTCACCACCCTCACCAGCCTCACTCACCACCCTCACCACCCTCACCACTCTCACCACTTTCACCACCCTCACTCACCACCCTCACCACTCTCACTCACTCACCAGCCTCACCACCCTGACTCACTCACCACCCTCACCAGCCTCACCACACTCAACTCACCACCCTCACTCACACTCACTCACCACCTTCACTCACCACCCTCACCACCCTCACTCACTCACTCACCAGCCTCATCACCCTCACTCACCATTCACACCACCCTTACCACCCTCACCAACCACCCTCACTCACCACCCTCACGACCCTCACTCACTCACCACCCTCACTCACCACCCACCCTCACTCACCACTCACTCACCACCCTCACTCACTCACTCACCACCCTCACTCACCACCCTCACTCACTCACCACCTTCACTCACTCACCACCCTCACTCACCACCCTCACTCACCACCCTCGCTCACCACTCTCACTCACCACCCTCACTCACTCACTCACCAACCTCACTCACCACCCACCCTCACTCACCACTCACTCACCACCCTCACTCACTCACCACCCTCACTCACCACCCTCACTCACCACCCTCGCTCACCACTCTCACTCACCACCCTCACTCACTCACCAACCTCACTCACCACCCACCCTCACTCACCACTCACTCACCACCCTCACTCACTCACCACCCTCACTCACCACCCTCACTCACCACCCTCACTCACCACTCTCACTCACCACCCTCACCACCCACCCTCACTCACCACCCTCACTCACTCACCACCCTCACTCACTCACCACCCTCACTCACCACCCACCCTCACTCACCACTCACTCACTCACCACCCTCACTCACCACCCTCACCACCCTCACTCACTCACCACCCTCACTTACCACTCTCACTCACCACCCTCACCACCCTCACTCACCACCCTCACTCACTCACCAACCTCACTCACCACCCACCCTCACTCACCACTCATTCACCACCCTCACTCACTCACCACCCTCACTCACTCACCACCCTCACTCACCACCCTCACTCACCACTCTCACTCACCACCCTCACTCACCACTCTCACTCACCACCCTCACTCACCACCCTCACTCACTCACCACCCTCACTCACTCACCATCCTCACTCACTCACCACCCTCACTCACCACCCTCACTCACTCACCACCCACCACCCTCACTCACTCACCACCCACCCTCACTCACCACCCTCACTCACCACCCACCCTCACTCACCACCCTCACTCACCACCCTCACCAGCCTCACTCACTCACCAGCATCACTCACTCACCACCCTCACTCACCACCCTCACTCACCACTCTCACTCACCACCCTCACTCACCACTCTCACTCACCACCCTCACCACCCTCACTCACTCACCACCCTCACTCACTCACCAGCCTCACTCACTCACCAGCATCACTCACCACCCTCACTCACCACCCTCACTCACTCACCAGCCTCACTCACCACCCTCACCAGCCTCACTCACTCACCAGCATCACTCACTCACCACCCTCACCACCCTCACTCACCACCCTCACTCACCACTCTCACTCACCACCCTCACCACTCTCACTCACCACCCTCACCACCCTCACTCACTCACCACCCTCACTCACTCACCAGCCTCACTCACTCACCAGCATCACTCACCACCCTCACTCACCACCCTCACTCACTCACCAGCCTCACTCACCACCCTCACCAGCCTCACTCACTCACCAGCATCACTCACTCACCACCCTCACCACCCTCACTCACCACCCTCACTCACCACTCTCACTCACCACCCTCACTCACCACTCTCACTCACCACCCTCACCACCCTCACTCACTCACCACCCTCACTCACTCACCAGCCTCACTCACTCACCAGCATCACTCACCACCCTCACTCACCACCCTCACTCACTCACCAGCCTCACTCACCAGCCTCACCTGCCCGCCAACCGCTTCTCCGGCCCGCCTTGGCAATTTACCGCAACGCGGTGACGGCGGTCACTGCCATAGCAGCAGCAGCGCGCAATATTTATTTATTATTGCTGTATTATTCCTGCACCCACCCACACCCCACACAACCCCCCCCCCACACAACCCCCCACCCCCCCACACAACCCCCCACACCACCCCCCCCACCACCCCCCCCCACCACCCCCCCCACCACCCCCCCCACCACCACCCCCCACCACCACCCCCCACCACCACCCCCCACCACCCTCACCACCCAGCCAGGACCCTCCCCCCTCTCGCACCACCCTCACCACCCTCACCAGCCCTCACCATCGGCCGCGCTGCATTATGGGGTCACCGGCAAGCGTGGTGACGTCACCCCGTACAACCGCGCTCGGGTGACGTCGTCGCGGTTGAGAACGCGCGCTCCGCCCCTCCTCCTCGCCCCTCCCCCTCCTCGCCCAATTATTGCTCCTCCCCCTCCTAGCCCCACCCCCTCCTCGCTCCTCCCCCCTCCCCCCTTCGCCCCTCCTCGCCCCTCCCCCTCCTCGCCCAGCCCCGTTCTAGCTCGTCCCCCTCCCACTTCTCGCCCCTCCCCCTCCTAGCCCCACCCCCTCCTCGCCCTTCCCCCCTCCCCCTCCTCGCCCCTCCCCCTCCTCGCCCCTCCCCCTCCTCGCCCCACCCCTCCCCTTCCTCGCCCCTCCCCCTCCTCTCCTCCCCCTTCCTCGCCCCTCCCCCTCCTCGCCCCACCCCTCCTCGCCCCTCCCCCTCCTCTCCTCCCCCTCCTCTCCTCCCCCCTCCCCCTTCCTCGCCCCTCCCCCTCCTCGCCCCACCCCTCCTCGCCCCTCCCCCTCCTCTCCTCCCCCTCCTCGCCCCTCCTCGCTCCTCCCCCTCCTCTCCTCCCCCCTCCCCCCTCCTCGCCCCACCCCCTCCTCGCCCCTCCCCCTCCTCGCCCCTTCCCCTCATCGCTCCTCCCCGTTCCCCTCCTCTCCCTTTCCCCCATCCCCCTTCCGCCCTTCCCCCTCCCCTTCGCATATGCGGGCAGTCATCGACTTACGAACATCTGCGCCGGTTTGCAACGTTCAGGCGGCCTGCCTACGACCCCCGCTGGGGTTTAACCTGCAGGCTGGACTGTGCGTGACGTCACACAGTGCGTGAGGAGCTCACACAGTCCGTGACGTCACACAGTGTGTGAGCTCCTGTGTGAGGAGCTCACACAGCGCGAGACGTCACACAGTGTGTGAGCTCCTGTGTGAGCTCACACAGTCCGTGACGTCACACAGTGTGTGCGCTCCTGTGTGGAGAGCTCACACAGTGCGTGACGTCGGCTGGGGCCGTCCATAAATGACGTCACGCGATTTTGGACAATGTTTGACCGACCCCCCTTCGTCACACGGCGTCACAAAAAGTCAGACCCCCCCCTCAAATATGACGTCACGAAGCTCTGCCCCCCCCCCAAAAAAAAATAAAACATGCTTCAAATCGCTTTAAACTATTGTCGTTGTAGTGCGTATTTAATGTGCCGCTGCACTCTGATGTTGTAGGAGAAACCATTTATTAAAAAGTCTATTTAATTAAGCAGAACGTGTTGTCTATATTTATTTAAAGTTGCGCATTTTGATGTGACGTCACATTTCTCAAACGTCCCCCCCATGTCACACATCGTCACAAATGTCTGACCCCCCCCCCCCCCCCTAGGTGCGTGACGCCATTTATGGACGGCCCTCTGGGTCATGCAGCCCGCATGGTCAAAATACATCCACATGGCCGACACTGCGTGGGGAGGCCTTCATCCGGCACTGGACAGACCATGGCTGGTGTTTAAAACATTCACAAAGATGCTGTGTGGTGAAGCATGAATTCAAACAAGGATGCACTTTAGATTTTCAACAAATCACGTTTAATTCCTTACGAATCGCTTTCACAAAAAAAATAATCAGATTAAATTATAAACTCAACGGTGTAAATTCCACATTCCTATGCCGAGGATTAAGCCTCGTCAATGGACAACCACTTAACACAAAGCGCTACTTCATACAGTCATTGGTTTATCCACCCCCAGGGCAAGGTGGGATCATGCGACCTGTCTGCGATTTTAGATGTCAATTTGGAATGCGAAGCATCTCCGGTCCAATCCCCGAGGTCGGGGCGTCTCGCTGAGGTCCATAATGGATGCGTCAGAGACACGGGGCCCACCGCTGTTGAGATCTGGAGACCGATGGTCACGGGCCTCTCTCTCTCTGTCTCTCCAAAGGTTCATAATGGTCGTGTCGGACACAGTGTAGCAGTGCTGCTGAGATCGATTCTATTCTATTTAGAATTGATAAAGGCGCCTTTGACAATGCTTACCGATTACGGTACAAAATGGCAAAACAAGGGAAGGATGGGTAGGGCGGTAGCATGGCCGTCAGTGATCGGGTTTGGCAAAGGAATGAGATGTGGGCAGCAGCAGGGGAAGGAGGAACGGGTGAAGCGTGGTCGTGGATGAGGCTGACAGAAGGGGCTGGGGCGTGAGAGGTGGATGGGCACGGTATGAAGTGATGGTAGGGACGATGGTTGCCCGGCTGAGCGTACATGAGGGGAGTTTGAGGTGAGCGGGGGCAGTGGTGTGGTGGCCGGGCAGTTGGGCTGCCCGGAAGGTCAGGGGGTCAGGCAGGCTTCAGGGGGTACAATGGGGTAGTAAGGGGCAGTGACGAGGTAGGGCTCGGGAATTTGGCGGAGAGGTAAGAGGGGGGGCAGTCCATGCAAAGCTTTGAAAACCGACACGAACAATTTAAAGAAGTTCTAGATTTGAAGCTTTCGTGATTGAAAGGATTCATATTCTTAGGTTTTTTTCGGTAAAGTCACGTAGGTAAAAAATTAAATTTAATAAAAGTAAAATAAAAATCACGACGTTTCGGAGGCAACACAAGCTTCCGTCTTCAGGTGGAACCGTCACGTCTTCAGGTGGAACCGTCACAGCTGTATACAGCAAGCGTGCTGTAACGGTTCCACCTGAAGACGGAAGCTTGTGTTGCCTCCGAAACGTCGTGATTTATATTTTATTTTACTTTAATTAATGCTCAAGCCGGTTCACCAACGACTTCACACAACAAAACCCAACATCATCGTCGTCGTCGTCCACATGATCATCATCGTCTAAGAATATATTTCCATTTGACTGAATTCATCCGAACCCAGACACAAAAGGTGGGGAGCCACTCATCATGGAGCATTGTAGTGCGAAACAGCGCCCTCTCTCATCTTCACGCACGACGCACAATACAAATACAAAACGATGCACCGTGTAGCCTTTAACAGCCTGTTGGGGCAAGCGCTGTTGGCTAGGAGCAGCACCTATTAATGTCGGCACGGCCACACAAGGGGGTGGATGACCGGCACCACACATACACAGGCACCGAGACTCCTGCCACGAGGCGCACACACACTTAATGTTTGCACTCCACGAAAACAGGATCCCACTGTTTGCGTGGAGTGCTCTTACCAACAATATCTGGCAGGTTCAGCAACGAGTATTTAATGAAGCCGGGATCTGCTGAGATTCAAAAGCGGGTCCAGAGTTTTTTCAAGCTTAAAGTTTAACAATTTTATTGTTTATTTTACTTGGTAAGGCCCTCTGAGCTATCACAAATGATAGCTCAACGAAGTGGATGATCATCACGTGGGAATGTATAGCAGCCAAATTCTCTGAACGCGCGTTGATCTTAATTGTGGAGGAAGAAACCAGATGACCCAAGGAAATTCCACGCGACCACGGGGAGAGAGAGAGACACGCAAACTCCAAATATACAGCAGGCGTCAGGGTTGGGATTAAACCCACGAGCTCCTGTATTCCAGGCGAGGTAGTTAACATCTCGCCACCATCCTGCCCCCAAACAAATGCAGATTAATAATATGGGTTTGCAAAGCCACCAGGGTTGATGGGACTAATGTTTATTCGTAGTGTCTAATCTTACATCGAGACGCCGATAAGTGTTTTGCTTCTATTCGATTTTACAAATATTGCCATTGCATGCATTGTTGTCAAACGCTCACGTGAGCACAATCAGAATCTGTATTCATCCTGGGGAAATCCGATGAGCTATGAAGCTCTTTTTCACGGGTCTCCAGCAGGGGGCCACGGGGGTCAGAAAGTCACAAACGCCCGGAGAGAGAAATGAGAGACGCGGTTGCGGGCAAGGAAGACGTGATAAAAAGGGGATGGGGGGGGGATACATCCCATTGCTGGGAAAGAGTAGAGGGGGTCTATAAGGGGAGAGACAAAGGGGGGTGGAGAGAAGAGGGACATCAACAGCCGTGCTCGTGCTCCACACGCAGAGCCGTCCCGAGGGTATGGCTAATCGGGGCGACTGCCCCGGGCCCCGCGTTTTGGAGGCGGGGGGGGGCGCTGCGCTTCGATGTCATGGAGGGCGACTCGGCCGGCAGACAGCACAGTGTGTACGTATGTGTAGTCAGTGTGTATGTTGAACTTCTTTTGCACCGTATGTAGCCAAGCGTGCTAATTGGAGTGTATAGTAGTGTGTATCGTGTGGTGTATAGTGTAAGTGTATGGTGTAAGTGTATAGTAGTGCGGTGTAAAGTAGTTTGTATATATGTTGAACTTCTTTCACACCGTGTTCGTAGCCAACCGTGCTATTAATCGGCGGTGCGGGGAAGGACAACAAACTAAACACAAAAACAGTTCGAAGGAAATGAGTTTTGAATCTAGAACAATGTCACTGTTGGAACGATACATTTCCCTTTGTCAGGACGACTTGCCCTTGTGAGCTCCCTTTCACAACAAACGTTGACCTATCATTTGTGATGGCCAGGTCGCTTCTGAAAACTAGCGACATAGCTCAGTGGGACCTTATCTGTTACAAATAAATAAAAATGTAAACAGTTTTGACGGTCACAGTGAAGTGCTGGTATTTCCAAGATCACATCAATGAACGTCTTGTCAAATTGAAACGATCCGGACAAATAAGAGTCAAGTTAAGTCGATTACTATACATTTGTAACGGTCCTCCATAACGGTCCATACAACATCAGCAGTCCCCGACACGCCGACGGCAATCCCTGTACCGAGTTGACCGGGATTAACCGCACAAAGTAACGATCTGTGATTGGTGGCTGGAGATGAGGAGACATGGTCCGAGATGTGACGATGTGTAATTTGCGGCTGGGAATGAGGTGAGATGGATGAGGGGAGAGGGAGGAAATGGGAGAGGGGACCGTGGGGATAAGAAAGCACGTCGGCAGTGGGACGAGAGGAGGAGAGAGCTGTGAATGAAGGAGGGAGCTCCGTGTGTTATGGAGAGAGCCGTCGGTGAAGGGGAAAGCTGTGGATGAAGGAGAGAGCTGTGGATGGAGGGCACTGTGTGTGTTATAGAGAGAGCTGTGGGTGAAGGAGGGAGCTGTATGTGTTAAGGTATAGAGCTGTGGATGAAGGAGAGAACTGTGGATGGAGGGCGCTGTGTGTTATAGAGAGAGCTGTGGGTGAAGGATAAAGCTGTGGATGAATGAAAGGAGAGAGCTATGCATGTTATGGTTGAGCGCCGTCAGTGAAGGGGAGAGCTGTGGATGGAGGGAGCTGTGTGTGTTATAGAAAAAGCTGTGGGTGATGGAGAGAGCTGTGGATGAATGGAAGGAGGGAGCTGTGTGTGTTAAGGTTGAGAGCCATCGGAGAAGGAGAGAGCTATGGATGGAGGGAGCTGTGTGTGTTATAGAGAGAGCCATGAGTGAAGGATAGTGCTGTGGATGAAGGAGGGAGCTATGTGTGTTACAGAAGTGCAATTAACAAAATGGAACCCTGACCTGTCTCGACGTGTTGGTGAGGAGTGTGTCCGCTATACTTTAAACAATCAAATTGAACTACGGAGTGGAGTCCGAGAGAAAGGAAGAGGAGTGTTAAGGAGGCGGCGGAAGAGATTGCGGCAGAGAGATGACTTAGCAGGGTTCGGAGGTAATGACGGGGCAGGAGCAGCTGGGGAAAGGGAGAAATGGGCGAGGCCTTGGCCTAGCAGTGGCATGTAACCGGTGGATATAACAACTCAAAATAACAACAACAAGAACCCTGTTATGGGATAAAATTAGGTTACTTTAAAAAACTCAAGTAACCAGTAATCAGACATTGACTACTTTAAGTTCCCCATTGTAAAAAAATAAAAAGCCTTAAGTAGGCCTCGAAGGCAGATTGAAACGTCAAACGAACACGACAATATGTCTAAACGGCCATGGTAGGCAAAACATCTTCACCGCGATGCATAGCCCCCTCAGGAGGCACATAATGGCGGTGTCAGGGCCAGTGGGGCTGCACTGCAGGAAAACCTGAGTTCGAGCCCTGGGACTGGAGATTCAAACCGTTAATGGGGACGTGGAGCCGGCAATGCTGAGAGCCAGACTCACATAGAGACCTGTAGACTAACATAGAGACCCACAGATTAACATAGAGACCCGTAGACTCACATAGAGACCCGTAGACTCATATAGAGACCCGTAGACTCAAATAGAGACCCGTAGAATATGTGGGTTTCACATAGAAACTCACAAATTCACGTAGAAGCCTATAGACTCACACAGAGACCCATAGTCACATAGAGACATACAGTCACATAGGTTCTCAAGTGCTTAGAGTTGATTGTCTCAGCCCAGTCACAAATGACTGCACGCAAATAAAACTATATTAAATTTGGTTTTGCACTTTGGTTAAATTCCACTTTTGAGAATAAACAAATATTGGGAAAGTGCTGCCCCCCTACTGTACCACACCAGAGGTCACATGACGAAAGGAAACTCAGATGGAGGCCTGTGATATCCGCTCCCGCGGGCCGGTTCTCTAACGAGGTTCGCGCTGGGTCGTCTCCGTCCCATGACGATGCGATCGCACGAGAGCAGCGCCAGCGTACGACGCAAGCGTCGCCCCCCTAGCCTGTCAGAGCCCAGCTGAGACTCACAACGCTTCGCCTGCCAACCGCCCACGATGGCACGCGACCCGTGGCGGACAAGGAGGCCGCCCCGTGGCGGGCGGGGAGGCCCACTGAGGGTTGAGGCTTCCACTGAAGTGGGGTCCATGGCGTCATCTTCCAAGGCAGCCCCTTGACGTAGCTCTGCAGCCGTGAGGCTCCTCAGCCTCAGCATTCCAGAAGTGACGTCTCTGCACCGCCACCCTCCACCTACTCCGCCACCACCGCCTCCTCCTCGCCCCGTCTGCCACGTGCACCTCCCATTGGCGGCACGGCTCCCGAGGGCTCACAGCACCCCTGCCTCCTTGGCCAGGCTGTAGAAGACGCCGCGGCGCTCCAGCAGTACCTGGGGGGAGTCGTACTCCACGATGCGCCCAGCGTCCAGCACCAGCAGCCTGCGAGCAACGGTGGCGGAGGCTCGCTCAGTCAACTGGACTTGCCCGGCTTGTGGCGTCAATGCATTCGGGCTGGTGTACTTGTGTGCTTGTGGGTGTGTACCTGTTTATACGTGGACTCGCGTATTTGTGCATTTGTGTACTTCTGTATTTGTGGCTTTTGGCTGGCCATCGATCAAAGAGAATGGTCACTGCATCGCGCGCTTTCAGATGCGCTTCCATGGCCGTCTGGATATTAGGAAGCCACTAAATCATAATCTAGATTGACAATCTCATTTCTTTAGAACTGCTTTTTGTGTTTAGTTTGTTGTCCTTCCCCTGCACCTCCGATTTGCGTGCGGTTGGCTACGCCACTACACCCCTGCACTATGCCACTGCTACACTACACCACTACTACACTACACCACTACTACACTACACCACTACTACACTACTACACTACACCACTACTACACTACACTACACCACTACTACACTACACTACCACTACACCACCACTACACTACTACACTACACCACTGCTACACTACACCACTACTACACTACACTACCACTACACCACCACTACACTACTACACTACACCACTGCTACACTACACCACTACTACACTACACTACCACTACACCACCACTACACTACTACACTACACCACTGCTACACTACACCACTACTACACTACACTACCACTACACCACCACTACACTACTACACTACACCACTGCTACACTACACCACTACTACACTACACTACCACTACACCACCACTACACTACTACACTACACCACTGCTACACTACACCACTACTACACTACACCACTACACTACGCCACTACTACACTACACCACTACAACGCTACAACGCTACACCAAGCCACCAAACCACCGCACTACACCACTACACTACACCACTACACTACACCACTACACGCGCCACCATGCTCTCTCCTCTCTCTCTCTCTGGAGGGACAACGTGACGGGCGTGGGCAGTGTCAACAACAACAATTCCCCGGGGCCCGCGCGCTAACCTCAGTGGGCTGCTCGTACCTCAGTGGGCTTTGCCTGGCAGCGTGGGGACGGTTTCGTTTGATGGTGTTTGGACAATTCGTTTGTCTGTTCCTGCACCACTGTCGTGCTTTTCATGCTGTGTGCTGTTGGTAACGTTCCAACGCCGTGCCCCGCTGGACAACATGTGCAATAAAGAGCTTTATAGCTCATCGGATTCCTCCAGTATAACTAAATATTCCACCAGCGCGAACCGTCACCACCGTGACCACAACACCCACCCACCCCACCTACTCATCTACCCACCCTACCCACCCCACCCACCCACCCATCTACCCACCCCACCCACTCATCTACCCACCCTACCCACCCCACCCACCCACCCCACCCACCCCACCCACCCCACCCATCTACTCACCCCACTCACCCCACCCCACTCATCTACCCACCCCACCCACCCCATCTACCCCACCCACCCAACCATCCATCCCACCCACCTTACCCACTCACCCCAACCCTATCCACCCACAACGCCCTCCCACCCAACCACCCACCCCCACCAACCCCACCCACCCACAACGCCCTCCCTCCCACCCAACCACCCACCCCCACCAACCCTACCCACCCACAACGCCCTCCCACCCACCCAACCACCCACCCCCACCAACCCCACCCACCCACAACGCCCTCCCACCCAACCACCCACCCCCACCAACCCTACCCACCCACAACGCCCTCCTTCCCACCCAACCACCCCCACCAACCTACCCACCGGCGCGCCGTGCGCGACGCTCACCGGTCGTAGTCGATGACGGTGTGCAGGCGGTGAGCGATGGTGAGCACCGTGCAGTGGGCGAAGTGCGAGCGGATCGACGCCTGGATGAGGGCGTCGGTGCTCAGGTCGACGGCGGCCGTGGCCTCGTCCAGCACGATGACGCGCGTGCGGCGCAGCAGCGCCCGCGCCAGGCACACCAGCTGCCTCTGCCCCACGCTGCGGTGGGGCGGGGGGGGGGGAGGGGGGGCAGCATGGGGAGGGAGGGGAGTACAGGGGCAGCATGGGGGCAGCAGAAGGAGCAGGGAGGAGGAAGAGCCAGGCTCAGTGCAAATTGAGGCCACGTGAAGTGTCGAAGGCTAACTGGTGGGAGGTCACGGGACAGACCCAGCAGGTGCCATTGGTTGACTTCTGTGCCAGGCTAGGTGCAGGAGCAGATCATGAGAGAGACCCAGGTGGTGCCATGGGTTGACTGACTGAGATGACCGGTAGATGCACCTGCTGTGTCCCCTACTGTGCCAGGCTAACTGGTAGGAGGTCACAGGACAGACTCAGCAGGTGCTACGGGTTGGCTGATTGAGATGACCGGTAGATGCACCACCAGCTGTACCTCCTACTGTGCCGACTTGCTGCATTTTAGTGAGCTCCGCGCACAATCCAGCCTGGTTAAACCCAAAATGGATCGTAGGCAGGCCAGCCTAAATGTTTTTAACTGGCGAAGATGTTCCAAAAGGGGGTCCACGTTTTGCAAGCGTAGAGAAGGAAGGGCATGACTGTTGCCAAGAAGGCCCAAAGCTTCGTGTGGAGCGACAGACCAGGTAGCTTCCACACAGCGTCATGCAGCTGATGAAAAGATAATGCTGCTCAACTGATTCGGAGTGAGACCTCTGCTGTCAAACCGGAGCCGGTCATGAGCACACTGGGTAGGTTTGGGAAACTCTCCACTCTCTCCACAACTGCCCCATCAGCAATTGGGAGTTGTGGGGTGGAGTGTCCGATGGGACAAAATACCCAGGCAGGTGCTTAGTTTTGGTGGGGCTGATGGTAAGGCCCCACTTCTTAGTGGCACGCTCCAGTCTCAGCAGCAGCGCCTCCAACTCCTCCTCTGAGTGAGCAGCAATAAATCATCAGTATAGGTAGCATTGTTGGCCAATAGGGAGCCATCCTTTGACCAGACCCAGGCATCGATCAGCCTCCCATTTGTATCTGTACCAGATGGAGATTCTTCCGTTACAGCCATTGAAGGCTTCACGAACTACGTGGTCGAAAAAGATGTTAAATAATGTGACAGCCAGAGGACATCCCTGTCGCACCCCGAGGTGTACAAGGAATGGCTCCGACTCCCGGCCACGTAGTATACACACACCCACAAAGATCCCCGTATAGCCTGTCACATACTGTTGGGGCAAGTGCTGTTAGCGAGCACCAATAAAGGCCGGTACGGTACATGTGGGGGTGGGTGGCCAGCACCACGCCCGACCGCCTTTGTCTCCCCAGTGGTGATGTTTACACACCGCACCAGGTACTTGAGGCTCAGTCGACCTAGGGGAGGCCCAAGACTGGTTCAGATAATCGTCACCGGTGTTGGCCGTGAGCGGGAATCTAACCCGAGTCGCCGGGTTTATAGCGCAGCGCGCTAACCGCTACACTACCGCTCCCCACACGCGCACATACATGCACACACGTACACACATGTACACACACACGTACACACACACGTACACACACACGTACACACATGCACACACGATCACACACGTACACACACACACGCACGTACACACACATGTACACACGTACACACACACACGCACACACACGTACACACACACGCACACACAGGTACACACACACGCACACACACGTACACACACACGCACACACACGTACACACACACGTACACACATACACACGCACACACACACACGTACACACACACGTACACACACACGTACACACACCTGAGGTTCTCCCCCCCCTCGCAGCACGTGTGGTCCAGCCCGCCGGGCAGCTGCTGCACGAAGTCCTCGAGGTGCGCCATGCGCAGCGCCTGCCACAGCTCCGCGTCATCGTGACGCGCAAACGGGTCCAGGTTCCAGCGCAGCGAGCCCGCAAACAGCACTGGCTCCTGTGCAGCCACAGCAGCGGCATCAATGGCAGCAGTGGCAGGATCAGTAGCAGCAGCATCAGCAGCAGGATCAGTAGCAGCAGCATCAGTAGCAGCAGCAGTAGCAGCAGCATCAGTAGCAGCAGCAGCAGTAGCAGCGCCGGCAGCAGTAGTGGTAGCAGCAGTGGCAGCAGCAGTGGCCCCCACGAGCCCCACGACCCCCACACACACACACGAGGACACCAGTGGAAGGAACCCGGCTCATCGTTGTCCAGCCGCTGCCGCCGTGGCGTGCGAGGGGGCCGCACCTGGGGGATGATGGTGAGTCTGGAGCGCAGCTGGGCGAGGCCCAGCCGGGCGATGTCCAGGCCGTCGATGCGGATGAGGCCGCTGGCCGGCTCCACGATGCGGAAGAGTCCCAGGGTGAGCGATGACTTCCCGGCGCCCGTGCGGCCTACGATACCCACCTGGGGGGGAGAGAGAGAGCGAGGGGAGAGGAGAGCTCCCACACACTCTCACAATCCCCACCCACTCTCCCCACGCTCCCCACCCACTCTCCTCATGCTCCCCCCCCACGCTTCCCACCCCCACGCTCCCACCCCCACGCTCCCACCCCCACGCTCCCCCCCCCACGCTCCCCCCCCACGCTCCCCCCCCACGCTTCCCACCCTCACGCTCCCCCCCCACGCTTCCCACCCCCACGCTCCCCCCCCCCACGCTCCCCCCCCCACGCTTCCCACCCCCACGCTCCCCCCCCCCCACGCTCCCCCCCCACGCTTCCCACCCCCACGCTCCCACCCCACGCCCCCCCCCCCACGCTCCCCCCCCCACGCTTCCCACCCCCACGCTCCCCCCCCCCCACGCTCCCCCCCCCCCACGCTCCCCCCCCCCACGCTCCCCCCCCCCACGCTCCCCCCCCCCCACGCTCCCTCCCCACGCTCCCCCCCCCCACGCTCCCCCCCCCCCCACGCCCCCCCCCCCACGCTTCCCCCCCCCCCGCCCCCCCCAGCTCACCTTCTCCCCGCCACGCACGCTGAACGTGAGCTGGTCGAGTGCGAGTTGCAGGCCGTGGCGGTAGCGCAGGCTGTAGCCCACAAACTCGAGGTCCCCGCGCTGCGGCCACGTCGCTGGCGGCCGCGTCGCCTCGATCTCCCACGGGGCCTGCGGGCATCGTCCTCCTCGTCGTCATCGTCGTCGTCACCACGGGCTCCAACCCTCAGTAGTCAAGGTTAAGTCGCGTGCTTTTACTGCTTCTTAATTATGTTATGTGAACATGGATTGCTTGTGTTTTAAAATCATCCTCTTTGGTTCTTTCGGTAAAGTCACGCAGGTAGAAAAATAATAGATGGCGACGTTTCCATCGCAACACAAGCAACCGTCATCAGGTGGGACAACCACAGCAAGAACAAACTGCCGTGACTTTACCGAAATGACCACAGAGGATGGATTCCTGCAGTCACGAAAGCTTCAACTCAAGATTTTTAAATCACGTTACTGGGCATTTCGTTTGTGCTTCGTGAAGTTGACGGGCGACTGATTTGGGCCGTGACGAGTGCGACCGCACCACGCGGTTCCCACAACCCCCTGCGTCCCACGGGGCCTGAGTGCTGATGCCAGGGCTCGTCTTACTCTGCAATGTCAAGTCAAACAATAGAATGCAATCTGCTGCACTGCAATGCAATATGATGCACTGCATCGTTATGTTGATGCGCTGCACTCTACTACTAAAATATAATTTTTATTGGACCAGAAGCGGCCTGGCCATCACGCATCACAGCCAGACGAAGCGGCTTATCGTCATCGTCGCGTGGGAATTTATCGTGGCCAAACACTGTGGACGCGTGGCGACGTCGGTTCTAAACGTGGAGGGGAAAACTGGAGGACCCCGAGAAAAATCCACGCGACCACCACGGGGAGAGAGAGAGAGACGCAAACCCCAAATGTACAGCAGCGGGCGTCAGGGTCGGGATCGAACCCACGACCTCCCGCATACCGGGAGAGGTAGTCGACATCTCCTGGCCACCGGGGCGCCCTACCTCGGTGGGAAGATCGGAATATTCCTTGAGGCGCTCCACCGCCACGATGTTGGTCTCCAGCTCGGAGGTCATGCGCACCAGCCAGTTGAGGGTGAGCGTGACCTGCACGCAGACGCACGCGGACGGCTCGCACCGCAACGTCGCAACGCCACCGTGGCCGCGGATGCCGGCACCGCCACCGGAGCCGGCACTGCCGCCGTCAACGCCACGGCCACGGCCGCCACCGTCACCACCACAGCCACCACCACCAACGTCACCACCACCGTAACCACCACCACAGTCACCACCACCATGACCACTACAGCCACCAACGCAACCACCGCCACCATCACCACCACAGCCACCAAAGTCACCACCGCCACCCGCCGCCACTACCACCCCCGCCATGCAATGCAATCAAATGCAATATAATGCAGGGCGGGGCAGGGGGCTACCTGCAGGGGGGGGGGGGGGGCTACCTGCGGGGGGGGGGGGGGCTACCTGCAGGGCGTAGGACACGGAGAGGCCCACGATGCCGGGGCTGAGCGAGTGGCGGCTGACGACGGCGAAGAGGGTGGCGAAGAAGACGATGAGGTTGGCCAGGATCTCCAGCCGCACGGCCAGCCAGCTGGGGGCGCACACAGACAAAGGTCACCCGCGCAGCCTCCACGGAGCGCCGGGGCAAGGGCCGTCGGCGAGCGGGAGCAGCGGCGCCCGTGAAGGGCGGCACCGCGGCACGCGAGGGGGGAGGGGGGGGGCACCGCACCCGAACAGCACTTGCCCCGACAGTCCGTCAAGGCTATACGGGGGATCTCTGCCTTTGTAAGTGGATGCGAGGAGTATGGGGCTGCGCGTGTGCGTGGAGATGTGTGTGTGTGTGGAGATGTGTGTGTGTGTGGAGATGTGTGTGTGTAGGTGTGTGTGTGTGTAGATGTGTGTGTGTGTGTGGAGATGTGTGTGTGTGTAGATGTGTATGTGTGTAGATTTGTATGTGGAGATGTGTGTGTAGAGATGTGTGTGTGTGGAGGTGTGTGTGTAGATGTGTGTGTGTGTAGATGTGTGTGTGTGTGTAGATGTGTGTGTGTGGTGGGTGTCGGTGTGCTACTACGCCTACCCAGACATGCTCACTAAGATGCTTCACCGCACACTCAGCGGACAAACGAATGGGGGTGGCCAGCACCACGCCCGACCGCCTTTGTCTCCCCAGTGGCAAAGTTTACTATACACTGCACCAGGTACACATTTGAGGCTGAGTGGACCTAGGGGTGGCCCAGGATCGGTAACTGATGCTGTTGGTGGCCATGAACGGGAATCGAACTCGGGCGGCCGGGTTTGTAGTGCAGCGAGCGTGCCAACCGTGCCAACACCTGTCCCCTCCTCGCCAACCCTGCATCACCACCACGATCGCCACCACCACCACCACCACCACCAATGCCACCACCACCACTACACTTCCACCACAACTACCGCCACCACCACCAATGCCACCACTACACTTCCACCACAACCACCACCACCGCCACCGCCACCACCAATGCCACCACCACCACTACATTTCCACCACAACTACCGCCACCACCACTGCCACCACCAACGCCACCACCACTACACTTCCACCACAACCACCGCCACCGCCACCACTAATGCCACCGCCACCACCAATGCCACCACCACCACTACACTTCCACCACAACCACCGCCCCCACCACCGCCACCCGCCGCCGCGAGCGCACCGGTTGGAGATGATGCCGGCGAAGGTGGGCCTCTGGTTGGCGTCGACGTGCCGCGCGTTGTCGCTGGCGAAGCGCCGCTGCTGGCCGTGGGCTCGCACGACGGCGCGCCCCAGCACCGTGTCGGCGAGGTGCGACAGCACCGGGGAGCGGCTCACGCTCTCCAGGCGCTTCAGCTGGCGCGACGTCGCCACGTAGTAGCGCTGGGGGGGGGGGGGGGGGGGTCGCATCGCATCGCGGTGTGGCTGTGTTGTATCGCATTGCGGTTGTGTCGCATTTCATTGTGTGTCGCATTGCGGTTGTGTCGCGTTGCGGTTGTGTCGCACTGCTGTATGGCCCAGTAGGGGACGGAGCGCCCCACCTGTATGAACCAGTAGGCGATGGCGAGCGGCGTGGCAGCGAGCAGGAAGGTCGGCGTGGCGATGCTGATGATCATGAGCGTGGCGAGGGTGTAGCAGAAGCAGCGCAGCCACGCGTCCACGTTCTCGGGCACCAGCGTGTCCAGCGAGTCCACGTCCCGGCCAAAGCGGTTGAGCAATCGCCCTGCACCGCACAGAGGGGGGGGGGGGGGGGGGGGGGGGGGGGGGGGAGAGCACGCTCAGAGAGTTCGTTAGCAGTGGTGGTGGTGGTAGCAGTGGTGGTGGAGGTGGTGGTGGTCGTGTACCTTGCCTGTTACAGGCGCCGTGGTGACATCACCGTCACTTAGTGGTGAATGGTGGGTAGTGGTGGCGGTGGTGGTGGTGGTGGTGGCGGTGGTGGTGGTGGCGGTGGTGGTGGTGGCGGTGGTGGTAGCACTCGCTAACGGCACTTGCCCCAACGGTCTGTTGAGGCTACACGGTGGGGGGGGACCTTCGCCTTTGGCTCGTCGCTGGGCGCTCACCGGTGGGCGTGGCCTCGAAGAACCGTGCGGGCGAGCGGAGCACGCGGATGAGGGCGTCGGCGTGGAGGCGCTTGGAGGCGCGCAGCATCCCCACGCCCCTGCCCAGCACGATGTAGAGCAGCACCATGAGGCCTGGGTCACGAGGGGTCACGTGCGGGGGGGGGGGGTCACGCCGGAGTCACGTGGGGTGGGTACGCCGGGGTCATGCCCGGGGTGTCACGTGGGGTGGTGGTGGTGACACTTGGGTCTGTCCCGTGACCTCCTCCTGCCCAAGAGCCTCCCACGCTTCGAGTGACGGCCTCAAGGTGCACCACGCGGGGTCACGTGGGGTCACACACCGGGGTCACGTGGGGGTCACGCGGGGGGCACGTGGGGTCACACACCTGGGTCACGTTGGGGTCAGCCACGGCGCACCCAAGCAGCTTGTGTTTAACTCGTAGTAGGATTTTGCGACCAGTATTATTCGTAATAAATGTTTTATGGGTTGATCGCGTCAATATAAAGTGTCGTTAACCCACCACCACCCGACACAGCCAGTTAGTAAGGTTTGTCACGTGAACAAAACGTGCTAATTAGTTACTAGTACTGCACAGCGGTGTGTTGAACTAGTAACTAACATTCAGATTATTTTGCTGCTACAAACTTTTTACGTGAGAAAGGAGCCCTCGCTGATGCTTTGCACTCGTATGGAGTGTTCGTTGTTGTAACGTCCAAAGGCCCCCGTGCCCCTACTGGACATCCGTGAACAAAGAGCTTTATAGCTCATCGGATTCCTCCTCCAGGCGAAATACAGATTCTGACTCCAATCGTCTTTGTGTGTGCGTGTGGGGGAGCGGTGGTGCAGCGGTTAGCGCTACGCTGCGCTACGAACCCGGCGACCGGGTTCGATTTCCGCTCACGGCCAACACCGGTGACGATTATCTGAACCGGTCCTGGGCCTCCCCTAGGTCGACTCAGCCTCAAATGAGTACCTGGCACGGTGCTTAAACATCGCCACTAGGGAGACAAAGGCGGCCGGGCGTGGTGCTGGCAACCCACCCCCTCGTGTGCCGTTCCGGCCTTCACGGGTGGCCGCCAACAGCACTTGCCCCATCAGTCTGTTACAGGCTATACGGGGGGGATCTTTGTCTGTGCGTGCGTTGCGTGCGTTGCGTGCGTGTGTGTGTGCGTGTGTGCGTGCGTGCATGCGTGTGTGCGTGCGTGCGTGTGTGTGTGCGTGTGTGCGTGCGTTGCGTGCGTGCGTGCGTCCGTGCGTGCGCGTGCGTGTGTGCGTGCGTGCGTTGCGTGCATGCGTGTGTGCGTGCGTGCATGCGTGTGTGCGTGCGTGCGTGCATGCGTGTGTGCGTGCGTTGCGTGCGTGCGTGCATGCGTGTGTGCGTGCGTGCGTGTGTGCATGCGTGCGTGCGTGCATGCGTGTGTGTGTGCGTGTGCGTGCGTGCGTTGCGTGCGTGTGTGCGTGCGTGCGTGTGTGCGTGCGTGCATGCGTGTGTGCGTGCGTGCATGCGTGTGTGCGTGCGTGCGTGCATGCGTGTGTGCGTGCGTTGCGTGCGTGCGTGCATGCGTGTGTGCGTGCGTGCGTGTGTGCGTGCGTGCGTGTGTGCGTGTGCGTGCGTGCGTTGCGTGCGTGTGTGCGTGCGTGCGTGTGTGCGTGCGTTGCGTGTGTGCGTGCGTTGCATGCGTGCGTGCGCTCGCCCTGCGTAAATCCGAGGGCCGCGTAGACGGCGAGCCGGTGCCCCGTGCCGCCGCCCTGCGTGCCGTTCACGACGGCGTCGCCCGTCCAGTCGCTCAGCCACACGCCCTGGCCCACGGTGGCGGCGCCCTGCAGCGCGTACAGCAGCGCCACGCACAGCGCCAGCGGGGCCCCCACGGCGCGCCCGTACTGCTGGTACACCGCCAGGCTCACCTACGCTCGCGCGCACAAAGACAAAAATACACCCCCCCCACCCGTGTAGCCTTAACAGACTGTCGGGGCAAGTGGATTAGAGTCCGGGCTAGCCTCGGGGTTAGGTTGTGGGTTGGACTCCGCAACCGAGCCCTGTGCGTTCAAAGGCAAAGATCTCCCCCCCCCCCCCCTCCGTGTAGCCTTAACAGACTGTTGGGGCAAGTGCTGTTAGCGAATAGCACCTGTGAAGGCCGGCACGGCACACGAGGGGGTGGGTGGCCAGCACCACGCTACTCGCTAACAGCCCTTGACCCAATAGCCTCATGCGGGCTGCATGGGGGACCTTTGTCTGTGTCGTTGTTGTTGTGGTGTTGCTGTGGTGTTGCTGTGGTGTTGTTGTGGTGTTGTTGTGTTGTGGTGTTGTTGTGTTGTGTTGTTGTTGTGTTGCTGTGTTGTTGTTGTGTTGCTGTGGTGTTGTTGTGGTGTTGTGGTGTTGTTGTGCTCTTGTTGTGGTGTTGTGATGTTGTTGTTGTGTTGTTGTGGTGTTGTTGTGTTGTCTTGTTGTGTTGTATTGTATTGTTTGTTGTGATGTTGTGGTGTTGTGGTGTTGTTGTGGTGTTGTGGTGTTGTGGTGTTGTTGTGCTGTTGTGGTGTTGTTGTTGTGTTGTTGTTGTGGTGTTGTTGTGTTGCTGTGGTGTTGTTGTGCTGTTGTGGTGTTGTTGTTGTGTTGTTGTTGTGGTGTTGTTGTGTTGCTGTGGTGTTGTTGTGGTGTTGTGGTGTTGTTGTTGTGTTGTTGTTGTGTTGTTGTTGTGGTGTTGTTGTTGTGTTGTTGTTGTGGTGTTGTTGTTGTGTTGTTGTTGTGGTGTTGTTGTGTTGTTGTTGTGTTGTTGCTGTGTCGTTGTTGTTGTGGTGTTGTTGTGGTGTTGTTGTGGTGTTGTGGTGTTGTTGTAATGTTGTGGTGTTGTTGTGTTGTTGTGGTGTTGTTGTTGTTGTGTTGTTGTTGTGTTGTTGTGGTGTTGTTGTTGTTGTTGTCGTCCCTACCCTGCCAGTCTCCATCTTCTCGTCTTGCACCAGGCGTTCCTTCACCTCCTCGCCCACCTCGTTGTCCACGCCGGCGTCCGACCGGCCGCCCGACGAGGTCTGCGACTTCAGACTGAGACGCACATGCGAGGTGAACATCATCAGCGTCATCAGCAGCAGCATCAGCAGCAGCAGCATCAGTGTAATCTTCAGTGTCATCATCATCAGTGTCATCAGCAGCAGCATCATCATCAGCAGCAGCATCATCAGTGTCATCTTCAGTGTCATCATCAAAACCAGAGTCATCAGTAGCGTCAGCAGCAGCAGCATCATCATCATCAGCAGCATCAGCAGTAGCATCAGTGTCATTATCAACACCAGAGTCATCAGCAGCAACAGAGTCATCGTCAACATCATCAGCAGCATCATCAGCAGCAGCAGCAGGGAGCTGGGCAGGCCGGTGCGGCGATGGCTCCGGGCGGTACCTGCGCACGTCCGGCGGAGCGGCGGTGGTGGCGGCGGTGCCGGCGTTGTCGTCGTCCAGAGCGGCGGTCGGCTCTGTGGTGCGGGGACACGGGGAGCAGGAGGGTGTTGGGTGTTGTGGTCGTGTTGAGTGCTTGGCTGTCAGGCTCCAAGCCAGGAACAGCGTAGTAACAGCTCAGAGTTAGGCTTAGGGCCAAGGTCGGGGTTGATTCGCCGAGTTCTGGGTTAGGCTCAAGTTCAGTGTCAGGGCTACGGTCAGACTCAGCGCTAGGGCCAGACTCAGTGCTAGGGCCAGACTCAGTGCTAGGGCCAGACTCAGTGCTAGGGCCAGGGTCAGGTTGCGGGTCGGACTCCGTGCCAGGGCCAGGTTCTGGGTTCGATTCCGTGCCAGGGCCAGGTTCTGGGTTCGACTCCGTGCCAGGGCCAGGTTCTGAGTTCGACTCCGTGCCAGGGCACGCGACCGCGACTCGCCTTGGCCGTGCGTGCGCAGGAACTCGGCGAAGGCGCCGTCGCGCGCCAGCAGCTCGGCGTGGGAGCCGCACTCGGTGACGCGGCCGCCGGACAGGACGACGATGAGGTCGACGGAGGGCAGCACGCCGACCGCGTGCGTCACCAGGACGCGCGTCTGCGGCGCGGGGGGGGCGGCAACGCGACAGATGTCAGCCGCCTCGCCGGGTACGCGGGAGGTCGCGGGTTCGAGCCCGACCCCGGCGCCCGCGCGTCTCTCTGCCGTGGGTCGGCCGACCGAGGAGACGACCGCCGGATGCGCCGCCGGTGCCCCCGGACGCGCCAACTCGCCGCGTTCCGCCCCGCCCGGCGCCGTCGCTGCGAGCGTCGCTCTACCCCCCCCCCTGCCCCCCCCCCGCCCCCCCCCCCACCTTGCCGTGCAGCAGCCCCCCGTGGGCGATGACGCGCCGGAAGAGGCTGCTGCCCACGTGCGCGTCGACCGCGGAGAGGGGGTCGTCGAGCAGCAGCAGGGACGCGGATTGCGCTCCGTAGGCGGCGCGCGCCAGCGACACGCGCTGGCGCTGCCCCCCCGACAGGTTGATCCCCTGCGGGAGATACACGCGGAGACACAGACGGAGACACACACAGATACACACACACAGACACACACGTGGAGATACACACACAGATACACACGCGGAGACACACACGGAGACACACACAGATACACACACACAGACACACACGCGGAGATACACACACAGAGATACACACACACAGAGATACACACACACAGAGATACACACACACAGATACACACACACAAATACACACACATAGATACACACACACAGACACACACACAGACACACACACACAGATACACACACACAGATACACACACACAGATATACACACACACAGAGACATACACAGAGATACACACACACAGAGATACACACACGCGGAGATACACACACAGACACACACACAGATACACACACAGAGATACACACACACAGAGAGGAGGGGGTGAGGGAGGAGGAGGAGGGGGAAGAGGAGGAAGGGAACCTTTTCTCCGATCTCTGTCTCGTCCCCTCCCGCCAGCACCTCCAGGTCGGGCAGCAGGGCGCACGCGTCCAGCACGTGGCGGTAGCGGCCCTCCTCCATGTCGCGCCCAAACAGCACGTTGCTGCGGATCGTGCCGCTCTGGATCCAGGCCTGCTGCGGCACGTAGGCCACGGAGCCCTGCCGCGGGGGGGGGGGGGGGGGGGGGGAGATAACGCGGGCGGGAAACGGTCGACCGATACGAAATTTAGTTTTTTGTGCAAATCAACGCCAGCGCCCACCCCAACCCACCCACCCCCAACACGCAGATCGCAAAACGCCGGTGGGGGGCGGTGGGGGGCGGTGGGGGCGGTGGGGGGAACAGAAATTCGCGGTGATCTGGGCGCGAAGGGGGAGGGACGATTTGGGGCTCGCCGCCCCACAGAAGCGGGGGCCACACGCGGGTTTAGACGGGGAGCTCAAATCAAACTCGCAAAACACGTGTTTCATTGTGTTGTCCCCCCCCGCACCCCCCCCCGCACCCTCCACCCCGCACCCCCCCCCCGCACCACCCCCCCGCACCACCCCCCCCCCCGACCTGCCGCTCGGCTCACCCGCACGGAGACGCGTCCCTCCACCAGCTCCATCTCCCCGAGGATGGCGGAGATGAGCGACGACTTCCCGCTGCCCACGTCTCCCACCACCGCCACCAGGGAGCCCTCGGGCACGCGCAGCGCGATGCTGCGGGACGCACGCACGGCACACAGAGCGCGCACACGCGCAGCATGCATGTACAGCATAGACACAAGCACGCGCAGCGCACACGCACACAGCACGCACAGCGCGCACACACGCAGCATGCATGTACAGCATAGACACAAGCACGCGCAGCGCACACGCACACAGCACGCACAGCGCGCACACACGCAGCATGCATGTACAGCATAGACACAAGCACGCGCAGCGCACACGCACACAGCACGCACAGCGCGCACACACGCAGCATGCATGTACAGTATAGACACACACTCGTGTACACAGCGGTGCGTGCGTCGCGACACGACCCCCGCGTCAACGACAAGCTTCCGCTGCTCTGTCCGCATCCGAGCACGAAGTCGCCGCGTGCAAGTGAGATGGCCGTCGCTAGAACAGCGGACAGCCGTCACCCAGCACCCCGGCTTGACTCGGGCGTGGCCACGGTGGCTAGGAGATGTTAACTACCTCGCCTGGTATACAGGAGGTCGTGGGCTCGATCCCAACCCTGATGCCTGCTGCTGCTGCTGTATATTTGGAGTTTGTGTGTCTCTCTCCCCGTGGCCGCGTGGATTTTTCTCCGGTTCCTCCCGTTTTTCCCGCGACATTTAGAGTCGGCGTGCGTTCACAGTATTTGGCTTCTGCTATAAACGTCCACATCGCGATCAGCCACTTCGCTGGGCTGTCACTTGTGGTCAGGTCGCTTCTGATCAAGAGCCATGCAGCTCGGCGGACCTTACCACCTGGTAAAATGAAAGTAGTTTCAATAGTTTCGATTTAGACTCAACGCCGTAGTTGACGTGAGTGACAATGGCTGCTGCTGCTTCTGTTGCAGGCGCCGCTGTCTGATGCTGCTGCTTACTTGTGCAAGACCGGGGCGTCGCATCGATCCCACTTGAACGTCCCATTCGTGATGCTGATGCTCACTGCACGGAGAGACGCACGCACGTTCAGAGAGTCTCAGCGCCCTGAGACCCGGTCTCCTGGAGCCGAGTCTCAGCACCCTGAGACCCGGTCTCCTGGAGCCGAGTCTCAAGACGCTGAGACCCGGTCTCCTGGAGCCGAGTCTCAAGACCCTGAGACCCGGTCTCCTGGAGCCGAGTCTCAAGACCCTGAGACCCGGTCTCCTGGAGCCGAGTCTCAAGACGCTGAGACCCGGTCTCCTGGAGCCGAGTCTCAAGACCCTGAGACCCGGTCTCCTGGAGCCGAGTCTCAAGGCCCTGAGACCCGGTCTCCTGGAGCCGAGTCTCAAGACGCTGAGACCTGGTCTCCTGGAGCCGAGTCTCAAGACCCTGAGACCCGGTCTCCTGGAGCCGAGTCTCAAGACGCTGAGACCCGGTCTCCTGGAGCCGAGTCTCAAGACCCTGAGACCCGGTCTCCTGGAGCCGAGTCTCAAGACCCTGAGACCCGGTCTCCTGGAGCCGAGTCTCAAGGCCCTGAGACCCGGTCTCCTGGAGCCGAGTCTCAAGACCCTGAGACCCGGTCTCCTGGAGCCGAGTCTCAAGACGCTGAGACCCGGTCTCCTGGAGCCGAGTCTCAAGACCCTGAGACCCGGTCTCCTGGAGCCGAGTCTCAAGGCCCTGAGACCTGGTCTCCTGGAGCCGAGTCTCAAGACCCTGAGACCCGGTCTCCTGGAGCCGAGTCTCAAAACCCTGAGACCCGGTCTCATGGAGCCGAGTCTCAAGACCCTGAGACCCGGTCTCCTGGAGCCGAGTCTCAAGGCCCTGAGACCCGGTCTCCTGGAGCCGAGTCTCAAGACCCTGAGACCCGGTCTCATGGAGCCGAGTCTCAAGACCCTGAGACCCGGTCTCCTGGAGCCGAGTCTCAAGACCCTGAGACCCGGTCTCCTGGAGCCCCGAGTCTCAGCACCCACCTGGAGCCCCTCGGCATCTCTCACCTCCGGGCTCCACGTTGTTGCGCTCCACGTTGCTGGGATCCAGCTCCTCGTGGGACAGGAAGGCCTGCAGCCTCTTGAGGGACACGCTGGCCTGGTCTCGCCCGGGGTGGGGGGGGGATTCCAGCAGAGTCACAGGGCCCGTGTCGGCCCGTGCCAGGCTGGGTGCACGTCCCTACTCTCTGAAGGTCCCCGTGCAGGGCCTTCAGCTGCCTTTGGTGGGCCACCACGCGGAGCCTCCAGACTGCTGCAGCGGTTGGCCTCGCTACGCGGCCTGGCCTCCCAATTTTGTTCATCAGCGAGTTCATCAGGTTCACACGTAGCGACCAATATCATTCATAATGAAGGTTTCTGGGTTAGATCGCGTTACGTATAAATTGAGGAGCGTGCCGTTGTGAAGATTGCTTGTTGTTGCCATCGAAACGTCGTGATCTATTATTGATTTTTCTACCCACGTGACTTTACCGAAACAACCAAAGAGTATGAATTCCTGCAGTCACGAAAGCTTCAAATCAAGTAAAACTGGAGTTCACGTGTATTTGTGTGCGACTGCGCGTGTCTGCGGGCAGCGGTAGTGCCACGGTTAGCGCCATGCCGCGCTACGAACCCGGCGACCGGAGTTGGATTCCTGCTCACGCCAGACACCGGTGACGATTATATAAACCGGTCATAGGCCTGCCCTAGGTCGACTCAGCCTCAAATGAGTTACTGGTGCGGTGTGTAAACATCGCCGCTAGGGAGACAAAGGTGGCCGGGCGTAGTGCTGGCTACCCCACCCCCCCCCCCCTCGTGTGCCGTGCCGGCCTTCACAGGTGCTACTCGCTAACAGCGCTCGCCCCAACATCCCATGAAGGCCAATCTTCGCCTCGCGTGCTTGTGTCGGCGCGTGTGCGCATCACCTATCTTGCTCGCCGTTATTGTGTGCGCCCACGTGTCTACGTACAGATGCATGCATAATCTCTCGTTTGTGTGTATGTACCTACGCACACACGCACGCACGCACACACGCACGCACGCACACACACACGCATACACACACGCCTCTAACCCAGCGCGTGCGCGCCGTACCTGCACGAGGTTGGAGATGACGAGGGGCAGCAGGTTGAGGGGGAAGCGCAGGATGTTGAAGAGCGAGAGCGACACGAACGCCTTCTCGGCGCTCAGCACGTTGCGCACGTCCACCGACACGTAGACGCCGAACGTGGTGAGCGCCACCTGCGTGCCGACACCCCGCCCCCCGGTGAGCCTCGCAAGCTCGCTCGCACGCGGCCAACTCCCGCACCGCACCGCACCGCCGTACGTGGCCAAGCACGCCGGTCGCGGGCGATGCCAGAGTGAGCGGCTGGCGCTTGCAGAACAACTTTGTTCTTTCGCTCGCTCGTTCGCTCGTTCATTCGCTCGTTTTTTCGTTTGTCCAGTCAGGGGCACGGGGTCAGAACTTTTTTCCCTCCAGCATTTAGAATCATCGTCACGCGCTGAGAGTATTTGGCTTATCATTATCATCATCGTCACGTGATGATGATGATAAACCGCTTCGTTGAGCTATCATTTGTGATGGGCACGTCGCTTCTGAAAAGAAACTATACAGCTCAGTAGGGTGTAGCGGGGAGGGAGTAGTGGGGAGGGAGTAGCAGGGAGGGAGTAGCGGGAAGGGCGTACCAGGAAGGGCGCGCAGGCCCAGCAGAATATGGAGAGGGCGCTGAGGAAGGCCATCTTGCGCAGTGTGCTCAGCTCTTGCTTCCTGATCTCGAGCACCTGGGCCTGGAAGGAGAGCTCCCAGGCGTACAGCTTCAGCACCTTGATGCCTCCCAGCATCTCGTTCATGAGCTTCACGCGGCGGTCCTTCAGCTTCATTTGCTCCGTCTGCCAGCGGGAGGATCGGGGTTCCGTGGGAAAGACGACGACGATGGCGTCGTCATCATCGTCGTTGTCGTCGTCGTTGTCGTCGTTGTTGTCGTCGTCATTGCCGTTGTCATCGTCATCATCGTCGTCATCATCGTCATCATCATTGTCGTCATTGTCATCATCGCCACCATTGTCGTCACAGTCAACATCAACGGCGTCGTCATCGTCATCATCGTCGTTGTCATCGTTGTTGTCGTCGTTGTTGTCGTCGTCATTGCCGTCGTCATCGTCATCATCGTCGTTGTCATCATTGTTGTCGTCGTTGTTGCCATCGTCATCATCATCATCGTCATCATCGTCGTCGTCGTCATCATGGTCATCATCACCATCGTCATCATCGCCACCATTGTCATCACAGTCAACATCAACGGCGTCGTCATCGTCAACATCGTCGTCATCGTCGTCATCGTCGTCAACTGACACACAAGCACACATTCACCACCAGCGTCACCATGAATAGCAGCAGCAGCATCAGCAGCATCGGCTTCAACTTCACAACGTCACAACTTCACGGCCGTCACCGTCACCGTGAGCCCTGGCTCAGCGTGGGTACCTGCAAGCTTCTGGTTTTCACTGCGATGAAGCCGTTGACGGGGATCAGCAGAATCATGATGGCCACTCCAGCCATGACCGACGGACCGAGCGTCTGTCACACAAACAAAGACGAAGATCCCCCGCGTAGCCTTAAAAGAGTTGCCGGGGCAAGTGCTGTTAGCGAGCGTCTGTGAAGGACGGCACGGCGTACACGAGGGGGTGGGTGGCCAGCGCCGCGCCCGGCCGCCTTTGTCTCCCCGGTGGTAGCGACGTTTTTACGCGACGTACCAAGTCGTCATTTGAGACCCAGTCGACCTCGGGGACCGCCCGGGATCGGTCGCGATGTACTGTCCGTACGCTCAACTTCTTTCGCACCGTACGTACGTAGCCAACTGCGCTAATCAGATCGTTGCAATCGTCACCGGCGGCGGCGGGGGCCGTGAGCGGGAATCGAAGTCGGGCGGCAGCCAGGGGTTGGTAGCGGAGCGCGCTCGCCGCCCCCCACGATGAGCGACGGCGCGGTCCGTCGGCCCTCACCTGCCAGAGGAAGTACATGGCCAGGACGATCTGGAAGGGTGAGGACCACAGCATGTTGAGGTAGATGGGGAGCTCGTTGAACTTCTGCGCGTCCACGGCCACCAGGTTGACGATCTCCCCCACGGTGGACGACTTCTTCGCCGCGTTGGACATCACCAGGGACTGCGGGGACCGCAAAACCGGAGAGCATCGCGGCGGCGGCGTCAGCACCGTGACGACACCACGACGACACCACGACGTCACCATGACGACACCATGACGTCACCATGACGACACCATGGTGCCACCATCATCGCTGCGGCTGCGGACGCAGCGGCAGCTTCGATCACGCAGCGGAGCCGAGTGGCCGTGCGTGCGTCTAGGCATGTGTGTAGCGTGTGTGTAGTGTGTGTGTGTATGCGTGTGTGTATGTGCGTGTGTGTGTGTGTACGTGTGTGTGCGCGTGTATGCGTGTGTATGCGCGTGTACGAGTGCGTGTACGTGTGTGTGTACGCGTGTGTGTACGCGTGTGTGTGTGCGCGTGTATGCGCGTGTGTGTGTGTGTGCGCGTGTGTGTACGCGCGTGCGCGTGCGTGCGCACCTTGTTGTAGACGAGGGCGGTGAGGGCGGAGCGTGTGCGTATGCCCGTCACGGTGCACACGTGCATGTGCTGCTGCAGCACCAGCGACTGCACGCAGGCGCTGGCGAGCAGCAGCACGGCCAGCGAGTAGCCCTGCCACGACGGCGTCGCGGGGCTCTCCACCAGGCGGATCAGCAGGCTGCAGCACGCACACGCAATTACAAAGCTCCCCCAGGTAGCCTGAACAGACTGTTGGGGCAAGTGCTGTTAGCGAGTAACACCTATGAAGGCCGGCACGGCACACGAGGGGGTGGGTGGCCAACACCACGCCCGGCCGCCTTTGTCTCCCCTTTGGCGATGTTTACACAACGCGCCAGGTACTAATTTGAGGCTGAGTCGACCTAGGGTAGGCCCAGGACCGGTTCAGATAATCGTCACCGGTGTTGGCCGTGAGCGGGAATCGAACTCGGGCCACTGGGTTCGTAGCGCAGCGCTAACCCACACACTACCGCTCTACAGACAAAGGTCCCCCGGATAAACTTAACAGACTGTTAGGGCAAGTGCTTTTAGCGAGCACCACCTCGTGTGGGTGAGTGAGCTAGTGAGCGAGTGAGTGGGTGGATGAGTGGATGAGTGTGGGTGAGTGAGTGAGTGGGTGAGTGGGTGAGCGAGTGGGTGGGTGAGTGGGTAAGCGAGTGGGTGAGTGGGTGAGCGAGTGGGTGAGCGAGTAGGTGAGTGGGTGAGCGAGTGGGTGAGTGTGTGAGCGAGTGAGTGAGCGAGTGAGCGGGTGAGCGAGTGGGTGAGTGAGTGGGTGAGTGAGTGGGTGAGCGAGTAGGTGAGTGGGTGAGCGAGTGGGTGAGTGTGTGAGCGAGTGAGTGAGCGAGGTGAGCGGGTGAGCGAGTGGGTGAGTGAGTGGGTGAGTGAGTGGGTGAGTGTGTGAGCGAGTGGGTGAGGGAGTGGATGAGTGGGTGAGTGAGTGGGTGAGTGGGTGAGTGTGTGAGCGAGTGGGTGAGCGAGTGGGTGAGCGAGTGGGTGAGTGGGTGAGTGTGTGAGCGAGTGGGTGAGTGAGTGGGTGAGTGAGTGGGTGAGTGTGTGAGCGAGTGGGTGAGGGAGTGGATGAGTGGGTGAGTGAGTGGGTGAGTGGGTGAGTGGGTGAGTGGGTGAGTGAGTGGGTGAGTGTGTGAGCGAGTGGGTGAGGGAGTGGGTGAGTGAGTGGGTGAGTGAGTGGGTGAGTGTCTGAGCGAGTGCGTGAGGGAGTGGATGAGTGTGTGAGTGTGTGAGCGAGTGGGTGAGGGAGTGGGTGAGCGAGTGGGTGAGTGTGTGAGCGAGTGGGTGAGGGAGTGGGTGAGTGGGTGAGTGAGTGGGTGGGTGAGCGAGTGGGTGAGTGAGTGAGTGAGTGGGTGAGTGAGTGAGTGGGTGAGCGAGTGGGTGAGTGAGTGAGTGAGTGAGTGGGTGAGTGAGTGAGTGGGTGAGCGAGTGAGTGGGTGAGTGGGTGAGTGGGTGAGTGGGTGAGTGTGTGAGTGAGTGGGTGAGGGAGTGGGTGAGCGAGTGGGTGAGCGGGTGAGCGAGTGGGTGAGTGAGTGGGTGAGCGAGTGGGTGAGTGAGTGGGTGAGCGAGTGTGTGAGCGAGTGGGTGAGCGAGTGGGTGAGTGGGTGAGTGAGTGAGTGAGTGGGTGAGTGTGTGAGCGAGTGGGTGAGGGAGTGGATGAGTGGGTGAGTGAGTGGGTGAGTGGGTGAGTGGGTGAGGGAGTGGGTGAGCGAGTGGGTGAGTGAGTGGGTGGGTGAGCGAGCGAGTGAGCGAGTGAGTGAGTGGGTGAGTGTGTGAGCGAGTGGGTGAGGGAGTGGGTGAGCGAGTGGGTGAGTGGGTGGGTGAGTGAGCGAGCGAGTGAGCGAGTGAGTGGATGAGTGGGTGAGTGAGTGGGTGAGTGGGTGAGTGTGTGAGCGAGTGAGTGGGTGAGCGAGTGGGTGAGTGAGTGGGTGAGTGGGTGAGTGTGTGAGCGAGTGGGTGAGGGAGTGGGTGAGTGAGCGAGTGGGTGAGTGGGTGGGTGAGTGAGTGGGTGAGTGGGTGAGCGAGTGAGCGAGTGGGTGAGTGGGTGAGTGGGTGAGTGGGTGGGTGAACTGGCCTCCACCCCCTCACTGTGTTGGCTGTGCACCAGGCTGCTTCTGCCTATGTCCTGCTTTTCATGCAGGTGGCGAACTGCGATCTACGGATGACATTCGCCATTTTACAAATGTCAATTATTGTTATGATGATTATTTGTCTGTGGTTTCCTAAGCCTCTGAATCATTCACCTCTCTCTCTCTCTCAAAGAGTGCTCGTTACAACTTCCATTTCATTATTTATCCTGCTGACGATGATGATGATGCTGACAATGATGACTGGCAATGACGACGATGACGATGATGACGATGACGACGATAATGATGACGACGGTTGCTGTTGCTGCTTCTGTTGAAGGTGCCGGCGGTGGTGGTGGTGGTGGTGATGGCAGCGGCGGCCGTGGTGGATGGTGGTGGTGGCGGTGGTGGTGGATGGTGGTGGTGGCGGCGGTAGTGGTGGTGGCGGTGCTGGCGGCGGTGGATGGTGGTGGTGGCGGTGATGGTGGCGGTAGCGGCGGTGGTGGCGGTGGTGGCGGTGGTGGCGGCGGTGGTGGCGGTGGTGCGGTAATACCTGAGCACCATGGGGCCGATGAACTGCAGCAGGTCCTGGAAGAGCTTGAGGAAGGAGCCGACGAGGAAGTATCCCCCGAAGCAGCGGCAGAGCGCACGCCACAGCGACGGACCCCGGGGGGCTCGCGCGGATGAGGAGGAGGAGCCGGCACCAGCGATGACCTCCTCCTCCTTCTTCATCATCATCGTCGCCTCCTCCTCCTCCTCCTCTCTGGCGCTCGCGGACGCAGTCCCTGCAGGCCTGGGGAACACACGGCACCACCAAAGATCATCATCATCATCAACAGCAGCAATAGCATTGCCAAGATCATCATCATCAATAGCAGCAGCATCAAGATCATCATCAGCAGCAGCAGCAGCATGAGAGCCGGTCTCCTGGAGCCGAGTGTCAAGACTCTCGGACCCATTGTGTTGATGTTGATGATGATGTTGTTGATGATGATGTTGATGTTATTGATGTTGATGTTATTGCTGTTGTTATTATGAATGTTTCTCTTGATGTTATTCATCTTGATGCTATTGATGTTGTTTATGACGTTGTTGATGTTATTGTTATTGATATTGTTGTTTATATTGTTAATGTTATTGATATTGTTGTTGATGTTATTGATATTGTTGTTGATGTTGTCGATGTTATTGTTATTGATATTGTTGTTTATGTTATTGATATTGTTATTGATATTGTTGTTTATATTGTTAATGTTATTGATATTGTTGTTGATGTTATTGATATTGTTGTTGATGTTGTCGATGTTATTGTTATTGATATTGTTGTTTATGTTATTGATATTGTTATTGATATTGTTGTTTATATTGTTAATGTTATTGATATTGTTGTTGATGTTATTGATATTGTTGTTGATGTTGTCGATGTTATTGTTATTGATATTGTTGTTTATGTTATTGATATTGTTATTGATATTGTTGTTTATATTGTTAATGTTATTGATATTGTTGTTGATGTTATTGATATTGTTGTTGATGTTGTCGATGTTATTGTTATTGATATTGTTGTTTATGTTATTGATATTGTTATTGATATTGTTGTTTATGTTGTTGATGTTATTGATATTGTTGTTTATGTTGTTGATATTGTTATTGATATTGTTGTTTATGTTGTTGATGTTATTGATATTGTTGTTTATGTTGTTGATGTTATTGATATTGTTGTTTATGTTGTTGATGTTATAGATATTGTTGTTTATATTGTTAATGTTATTGATATTGTTGTTGATGTTGTTGATGTTATTGTTATTGATATTGTTATTGATGTTGTTAATGGTGTTGTTGTTGATGTTATTGATATTGTTGTGTATATTGTTGTTGATGTTACTGATATTGTTGATGGCGTTACGTTTTCGTCGACGTCGTTGTCACGCCGTCGTTGCCGCCGTGGCCCCCGCCGTGCCGCCGCCACTCGCGCTCCCACTGGCGCTGCAGCCGCGGCGCCAGCGTGTGCGCCGCGTGCGCCGCGTCCAGACTCCACAGGTCGCTCTCCAGCAGCGGGCGGCGGAACCCCAGCACCGACATCCTGGCGGGCACACAGACAAAGGTCCCCCGCGTGGCCTCCCAGGGCGGCGGGGAGGGGGCCGGAGGGGGGGGGGGGCGAGTGCGGTGGCGAGGGGGCCGGGGGGGGGGCGTCTTACCGCGTGAACCACCAGAAGGTGACTTGCGAGAGGAACGGAGCGTTGGACTCGGGGCACGGGTTCTGAGAACGGCAGGGAGAGGCGACGCTCACGGGCAGCGGCGAGGCGGACAGAGAGAGGCACGGCGGCCTCGTCGTCGTCATCGTCGTCACACCACGCACAGAAGCGTCGTCATCGTCGTCACACCACGCACAAAATCGTCGTCATCGTCATACCACGCACAGAATCGTCGTCGTCATCGGCGTCATCGTCGTCGTCATCGTCACACCACGCACAGAAGCGTCGTCGTCGTCGTCGTCGTGAGTATCGCTAATGTCACCGCTGCTGATGAGGGTTGCGATGATGCTGCTTAGCTGGGTGTGACGGTGATGATGCACGCACACACGCACACACGCACACACGCACGCACGCACACACACACGCCCACACACACGCACGCAGACACGCACACACACACGCGCACACACACACACACACACGCACACACACACGCGACACACACGCACACACACATGCACGCACACACACGCACGCACACACACGCACGCACGCACACACACGCACACACACACACGCACGCACACACACACGCACACACACATGCACACGCACGCACCGTGGTGGCGCTGTAGGGCGTGAAGAAGGGCAGCCGGTCCGGCACCGTGGACAGGACGAGCTGCAGCAGCGCCAGCAGGCCGTGCGCACTCAGCGTGGCCAGCCGCAGCGGGTCCTGCACGTGGCCCTAGAGACAGAGGTGACCCCGTAGCCTTCACTCGCGTACACACGCACGAGCGTACACACGCACTCGCGCACAAAGACGTGGGTACACGCACGCACACACGCACTCACGCACACACGCGTATACACGCACTCACGCGCGTGCACGCACTCACGCAATCACTCACACACGCACACACGCGTATACACGCACTCACGCACAAAGACGCGGGTACACGCACGCACTCACGCAGTCACTCACGCACTCACGCACTCATGCACGCACTCATGCACGCACTCACGCACGCACGCACTCACGCACTCACGCACTCACTCACGCACAAAGACGCGGGTACACGCACTCACAGCACTCAAGCACAAAGACGCGTGTTCGCGCACTCACTCACACACCCACACATGCGTGTGCACACACTCACGCGTGTGCACAAGTGACCTTCGCTGCTCGCTCGCGGACATTTGCTCCATTGGGCTGCGTGGGCTACGCGGGGAACCTTGGTAGCACCCACCACGTGGTGCCACCCACCACGTGGTGAGTGGCACCACGTGGTGCCACCCACCACGTGGTGCCACTCACCACGTGGTGCCACCCACCACGTGGCGCCACTCACCGCGTCCTGCGCCCGCATGGCCTTGGAGCGGAGTGCAGGGAGGCAGCAGAGCAGCAACAGCAGCCAGAAGACGAGAAGCACCCCGGAGGAGCGCACACCACACAGGCGCTCCCTGTGCACGAGCAGCAGCGCCAGCAGCTACGCACGCACACACGCACACACGTACACACACACACATGCACACACGTTATTATGATGTCATGTGGTGAGCGTGGTGAGTGTGGCGAGTGTGGCGAGCGTGGTGAGTGTGGTGTGTGAGTGAGCGTGGCGAGCGTGGTGAGTGTGGGTGTGTGAGTGAGCGTGGTGAGCGAGCGTGGTGAGTGTGGTGTGTGAATGAGTGTGGTGAGTGGGGTGAGCGTGGTGAGCGTGGTGAGTGTGGTGTGTGAATGAGCGTGGTGAGTGGGGGTGAGCGTGGTGAGCGTGGTGAGTGTGGTGAGTGTGGTGAGCGAGCGTGGTGAGCATGGTGAGCGAGCGAGCGTGGTGAGCGTGGTGGTGAGGCCCCCACCATGGTGACGCCCTGCAGCAGCGGGCTGATGAAGTGGACGAGGCCTCTCCCGTGTCCGTGGCTCCACTCCCACAGCGCCAGGGAGACGTCCAGCCAGGACAGCAGCCACAGCAGCACCGCACACAGCTGCACCGCACACAGGTAAAGGCAAAGACCCCCCGTGTAGCCTCAGCAGAACGGTGCGGCAAGTGCGGTTAGCGAGCAGCCCCTACGAAGGGCCGGCACGGCGCACCAGGGGGCATCAAGCCCGGCCGCCTTTGTCTCCCCGGTGGCGATGTTTACTACACACCGCACCGGACACTCATTGAGGAGTGAGATGCCCCTGTAGTTGTTACAGTCTGTGCGGTCCACATTCTTAAAGAGGGGGACCACCAGGGCATCCTTCCAATCCTGCGGAACCCGTCCAGTGGTCCAGACTGTTGTTATGATGTCATATAGGGCAGTCTGTGCACAAACGCCACCCTCCCTCAGCATTTCGCTTGGGAGATCATCTCTGCCCGGTGCCTTTCCTGGTCTCAGACTCCGGATCGCCTTCAGTACTTCCTCAACAGATGGCACCTCAGCCAGCCGCTCACAGGGGGTGACCTCTTCCAATATTTGAGGCACCGCAGCCTCAGCAGGGTTATCCCCACATGATGTTTTCCTGGCTGAGAGATTTCCCCTCCCCCAGGACCTCACAGAAATGCTCAGCAAATCTGCAAACCTGTTCCTGGCGGTCGGAGATTGGATCACCGTTTTTTTCCCCTAATGATGGTAATAGGTATATTACACACACACTCACACACACACTCCACACACACACTTCAGACACACACTCCACACACACACTCCACACACACACACACTCCACAAACACACTCCACAAACACACTCCACACACACACACACTCCACACACACACACACTCCACACACACACTCCACACACACACACACTCCACACACTCCACACACACACTCCACACACACACACACACACACTCCACACACACACACTCCACACACCCCACACACACACTCCACACACACACACTCCACACACACACACTCCACACACACACACTCCACACACACTCCACACACACTCCACACACACTCCACACACACTCCACACACACTCCACACACACTCCACACACACTCCACACACACTCCACACACACTCCACACACACTCCACACACACTCCACACACACTCCACACACACACACACACTCCACACACACTCCACACACACACACACACTCCACACACACACACACTCCACACACACACACACACACCACACACACACACTCAATAAGCACTGCAGACTCATTCCCCCTAAAGCCACTCAGGTAGAACACTCCCCAGCACTGCAACTCGGCGCTCAAACAATCATTAACGTTACTTAAATATAACCACAACAACAACCGCCATCCAGCCACTAAGTGGCGGTGACGTCCCCACGGCGCCTGTGCCAGGCTAGGTGCACGTTGAGGCCACCACGTGAAGTGTGGAACGCCCGCCGGCAGGAGGTCATGGGTCGCAGGTAAGTAAAGTCATCACGCTGCCAGCTTACCCTGGCAGGCAGCGGGACAGGTTACACGGCATAGTTCACGCAGCCGCCAACACACAATGCAAAGACTCAGACCCCCCACCCCCCCCCCCCCCACGTGTAGAGCTGAGAGGCTGCTGGGGCAAGTGCTGCTAGCGAGGAGCAAGCGCCTCCGAAGGCCGGCACGGCGCACGAAGGGGCTGGGTGGGGAGATGTTGACGACCTCGCCTGGTCTACAGGAGGTCGTGGGTTCAATCCCGGAGTCTGGATGTCTCTCTCTCTCTCTCTCACGTAGATGTCTCTCCATGTTCTCCCGTTCTTTGGACATTCCCACGTGAAGAGCCCCGCTCTGTGGAGCGATCACTTGTGATGGCTGCAGAGCTCGGAAGGTCTTGCCTGGCGAAATGAAACTTAGTTTTGAGTCCAAGTTAGTTTCTCCCCAGCGCTAGCGATGTTCACACGCCTCACCAGGTACTCACTTGAGGCTGAGTCGACCTAGGGGGGGGGGGCCAAGACCGGTTCAGATTATCGTCACTGGTGGTGGCCATGGGCGAGAATCGAACTCGGGTCGCCGGGCTCTTAGTGCAGCGCGCGACCAGCCCCAAAGACAAAGCTCCCCTCCATGTAGCCTCAAGAGACTGTTGGGGCAAGTGCTGTTAGCGAGTAGCAGCACCTTATGAAGGCCGGCACTGTGGCACACGAGGGGGTGGGTGGCCAGCACCACGCCCACTCACACTCACTAACAACAACAACAACCGCCGGTGGCGGTGACGTCACCACGGCGCTTGTGCCAGGCTAGGTGCACGTTGAGGCCACGTGAAGTGTCGAACGCCCGCTGGCAGGAGGTCACGGGGCAGACGCAGCAGGTGCCGTGGGTCGACTGACTGAGATGAGTGGCCGATGCACCACCTGTGCCCCCTACTGTGCCCATAGTAACACACACACACGCATGCACACACTAACAACGCACATGCACGTACACACTCACACCGCCACGCAAACAAAGACAAAGATCCCCTGTATAGCCTGCAACAGACTGTCAGGGCAAGTGCTGTTAGCGAGCAAACTCCACCAGAAACTGCGTGTCTCCGCCTGCCCCAAGTCAGGGCACAAGGGGGAGGGTCGACGCCTGGTTTGCGACCGGCAGCAGGAACCCTGAAGCCAAGACAGCACGGGGGGGGGGGGGGGGGGGGGGGGGGGTGGAGTCCTGGCAGACCGAGGGGGCCTCAGTCGCTCGCGAGCCCCTTGAGTCGGCAGAGGGGCGTAGAATCCCGGGACCCAATGACCCCCGCCGCTGCAGCGAGCGCGGAGCCGGGCGGCGGCAGTCGCGTTGTCCGCACGACGCAGGGAGATATCGGGGGTTGGCCACGTGGAATATTGGAACAATGACGGTGAAAGGTGAGGAATGAGCAGGCCGCTTGAGGAGGAGGGAAGACGCGTGCGTCCAGGAAACAAAATGGAAAGGCAGCAGAGCGAAAGGGACTGGCCGTGGTTTTAAATTGTTCTCCCACGGAACGACAGCAAGGCGAATGGGGTAGGAGTTGTGCTGAGCGAGGAGTTGACGACAAATGTGGAAGTCACAAGAGTGATTGACTGATGATAGTCAGACCAGTACTGGACAGCGGGGCCGGCTCGCCATCATGAAGGCCCTTGGCGATCGTGAGCAGCGCGTCAGGGACTCCGAAAGCACGAAGAACAACCCAGAGCCCGGGCCTCCTGATGGTATCATAGACATTGCCCAGACTCGCAAACTTCCCAATATCAATACAACCGCCACGGCACCTGCGCCAGGCTAGGTGCACGTTGAGGCCACGTGGAGTGTCGAAGGCTCGCTGCTGGCATGAGATCTCGGGACAGACCCAGCAGGTGCCATGGGTTAACTGACTGAGATGACCGGTAGATGCACCACCAGCCGTACCCCCTACTGTGCCAGGCTAGGTGCAGGAGGTCTCGGGACAGACCCAGCAGGTGCCATGGGTTGACTGACTGAGATGACCGGTAGATGCACCACCTCCCACTGTGCCGACTTGCTGCATTTTAACCGCCCCGGCGCCCCGCTCGTTGTTGCGAGCGTCGCTCCTCTACCCTCCGTTGTTGCCGGAGGGCGACTGCACACTTGTGCACACTCACACTCACACACACTCACCTCACACCTCACTCATACACACTCACTCACACACACTCACACTCACTCACTCACACACACACACACACAGACACTCTCACACACACTCACTCACACACACACTCACTTACTCACACACACT